>NC_090246.1:9384455-9399455 GCF_037325665.1 Littorina saxatilis | reverse complement strand
CTCGCTTTTTCTCTCACACGCTCTCTCTCACACGCTCTCTCTCTCTCTCTCTCTCTCTCTCTCTCTCTCTCTCTCTCTCAGTCTCTCTCTTGCTCTCTCTCTCTCTCTCTCTCTCTCTCTCTCTCTCTCTCTCTCTCTTTCGCTGTCTTTCTCTCTCTCTGTCTCCCCTTCTCTCTTTCTCTCTCTGTCTGTCTCTCTCTCTCTCTCTCTCTCTCTCTCTCTCTCTCTGTCTGTCTGTCTCTCTCTACAGTTTCAATGAAATGACACGGGAATGAATGTTTTAGTTAGGGTACGAAAATGGGTGCAATGATTCTTTTGCTCAGTTTATATTCTGTATTCTGTATTCTGTATCAGTGGGGGGCGTGCTGTGTGCATTGCCGCCAGAGATAAAGCAACACTTTTTCAGACTGAAGGAAATTTGGGGGACTTAGCGTGTTTTTGTCAAGAAAAACACCCCGACACTCAATCATATTTTCATGACAATCTTGAGGGTTGACAAAAGCTGCTCGCAGACTGGAGAATATGAATCAGTGGTTTCAAATGACGTTCAGAAGTTGGTTTATCGCAGATTTGAAGGTCAATCTTGAAAGTATACAAACGCTGCTCACATTTCGGAGACTGTGAATAATTATACAGTGTTCAGCAGAGGGCATATCCAATATTACTTCAACTGAAACGATTTTTTATGACATTAGTGCCGCTGTGCATCAATGAACACAATGCAAACATAAACCGTGCATCTCAGCGCTTTGGAAGTCGATGAACAAGAAGCCGGTGGACTGTGCCACATTTTTACATTTAGTCAAGTTTTGACTAAATGTTTTAACATAGAGGGGGAATCGAGACGAGGGTCGTGGTGTATGTGTATGTGTGTGTGTGTGTGTGTGTGAGTGTGTGTGTGTGTGTGTGTGTGTGTGTGTGTGTGTGTGTGTGTGTGTGTGTGTGTGTCTGTGTGTGTGTGTAAACTACTGGACCGATCTTTATGAAATTTGACATGAGAGTTCCTGGGTATGATATCCCCGGACGTTTTTTTCTTTTTTTCGATAAATGTCTTTGATGACGCCATATCCGGCTTTTTGTAAAAGTTGAGGCGGCACTGTCACACCCTCATTTTTCAATCAAATTGATTGAAATTTTGGCCAAGCAATCTTCGACGAAGGCCGGACTTTGGTATTGCATTTCAGCTTGGTGGCTTAAAATTTAATTAATGACTTTGGTCATTAAAATACTGAAAATGGTAAAAACAATTTATTATAAAACGATCCAAATTTACGTCCATCTTATTCTTCATCATTTTCTGATTCCAAAAACATATAAATATGTTATATTTGGATTAAAAACAAGCTCTGAAAATTAAAAAATTAAAAATTATGATCAAAATTAAATTTTCGAAATCAATTTTAAAGGCACAGTGAGCCTCCCGTAAACCATCACAGAGCTCCCCGAGCGTCTAAATACATTACAAGAAAATTTGCTGATTCAAATCAGCAGGTTCCCAGACGTTCCTTCATGTAATTTTTAGGTGAATGGTCAAAGTGGTTTCTTGCACACACTCAGTCATCCAACACAAAGGAACTTAGTCGATAAATATCGACAGGGAGCCGACAAATGGTTTAAATGTGAAATGTGTGTATATGGGTGTGGGTCTGAAACAAACAAACAAACAAACCATGTGAACCCCAAAGTCATGCGCCCACACAAACACACACACACACACACAAACACACACACACACACACACCCACGCGCGGGCGCTGTAGAACACACACATACCGTAAAGTACCTTGTAAGCGCCCACCCCCCCTGTGCACCAATTCCGACCCAAAGTAGGGGGTGGGCGCTTACTAGGTACTACACCCTATGCACGAGCAGTTTTTTAGTAAGAAATGTGAACTTTGATCACTTCGTAATCATATCTTCTTTCTTTTTTACATTTAGTCAAGTTATGACTAAATGTTTTAACATCGAGGGGGAATCGAAACGAGGGTCGTGGTGTATGTGCGTATGTGTGTGTGTGCGTGCGTGTGTGTGTGTGTGTGTGTGTGTAGAGCGATTCAGACTAAACTACAGGACCGATCTTTATGAAATTTGACATGAGAGTTCCTGGGTATGAAATCTCGGAACGTTTTTTTCATTTTTTTGATAAATGTCTTTGATGACGTCATATCCGGCTTTTCGTGAAAGTTGAGGCGGCACTGTCACGCCCTCATTTTTCAACCAAATTGGTTGAAATTTTGGTCAAGTACTCTTCGACGAAGCCCGGGGTTCGGTATTGCATTTCAGCTTGGTGGCTTAAAAATTAATTAATGACTTTGGTCATTAAAAATCTGAAAATTGTAAAAAAAAATAAAAAATTATAAAACGATCCAAATTTACGTTTATCTTATTCTCCATCATTTGCTGATTCCAAAAACATATAAATATGTTATATTCGGATTAAAAACAAGCTCTGAAAATTAAATATATAAAAATTATTATCAAATTTTTTTTTTCGAAATCAATTTAAAAACACTTTCATCTTATTCCTTGTCGGTTCCTGATTCCAAAAATATATAGATATGATATGTTTGGATTAAAAACACGCTCAGAAAGTTAAAACGAAGAGAGGTACAGAAAAGCGTGCTATGCAGCATAGCGTAACCACTACCCCGCTCTTCTTGTCAATTTCACTGCCTATGCCGTGAGCGGTGGACCACGAGTATACGGTCTTGCTGCGTTGCATTGCGTTCAGTTTCATTCTGTGAGTTCGACAGCTACTTGACTAAATATTGTATTTTCGCCTTACGCGACTTGTTTTCATCTTCCATTGTATTTCATGTTCGTATTGTCATTAGAAGAGCTTGGGGAGACAAATGTCGTCGCAATCTTTTCTTGTCTGCAGAGGTGCCGCTGTCGGCCGCACTGTGTCTCTGTTTCCCTTGAACGTGACAAGGGGTAGGCCTACGTCTTCTGGATATGGGCAGAAGTCCATTATTTTTACTTGGCCAAAGACTTTTCGGCAGAAAGAGAGAGAGAGAGAGAGAGAGATCAGAGAGAGAGATCAGAGAGAGAGAGAGAGAGAGAGAGAGAGATCACAGAGAGAGAGATCACAGAGAGAGAGAGAGAGAGAGAGAGAAATCAGAGAGAGAGAGAGAGATCAGAGAGAGAGATAGCTTCGTCTTTTCCTTTCCGGCCTGGTGACGTAACAGGGTATCGCGATTCTCTCGCCATTCTCGTATCCTTTTTCTATCTACCCCAAACTCACTTGCTGTTTGCGACACATTTCCATTGGCGTTATTATCCAAATAGTCAAGAGCTGACAGCTCAAATGCAACGGTGTACGATTTGATCCGCGGCATCTTGTAATCATCGGAGTTGCAGGCGTCTGATAGGGTTTGCAAGAAAGGGAAATCATTCACAAAACTAGCAGATCAAGTGCGGAATTTTTATTTCCCCTGATTTCAATGGTGTAAAGTGGGGGGTGGGCGCTTACAAGGTACTATACCCTATGCACGGTTTTGGACTAAAAGTGGGGGGTGGGCGCTTACTCGATACTGGGCGCTTACAAGGTACTTTACGGTAATATAGTAAATACTTCAACACAGTGTGCGTATAATGTTGTATTTGTTTAGTTTCACTTTCAAAGAAACCACAAAAAAGAAATCAACATGAACAACTTCAGAGCTCTTACTTTGATTACAAACTGCATGATTTGGATAAAAGTTGATCGGTTTGATCTAATGCTGATCTTTTGCAGGCTTTAGTTTTTTTCAGCGGCATAAGTCAGTGCTTCGTCTCGTATCGAAAACAAAAGCAGACGACAAATTTAATCAGTTGGAGTTGTCTCCCGTACTCCTGTAGCATGCACTGATCTAAAGATAATCCACTATTCAGTTTAGATCAGTGCGCTGCACCGAGACGGTTCGGGAATTCCCAACAAAAGAAACAGTGTCAGCTGAACACGAGAGCGTTCGGTCTTTTAGATTTGTATCTTGAAATGAAAATTAACGAATATCGCGCTGTCCGAAGGAATGGAGTACATATCGGACAATGACCACGCTCAGGCTAAAACGATAGGACATCTGACCGCGACATGCGGCAATGTGAATCGGACATTTGGGGATTTTCATCTATGTCCGATGTCCGACGCCTAACGACATCCCTGCCTACATTATTCTGATTGATCACAACCAAACCTACTATCATTGGACACATCCAAATGCAAGCGTCTGTTCTTGAAAATTTCCCACTGATCTAAAAATAAAACCAGTGCAATTTCCTCGGTCGGGCTTTGCCACAGAAACTCATAAGAAATAAAAATGTCGGTATATAAGTCACTCAAATACAGATAAGTATGGATGGCTCGGTTTGAGTTTGTTGCGGTTGACCCTGCACAATTCAATCTATGATGTTTTTGTTGAACAATTTTGTATTTCACAACTTCCTGTGTTACACAAACTCAGTGATGACCAATTTTGCCTTCTCCCATGGGGTGACGGATTTCACAACTTTCAACAGTTGAACAACAATGTTGCCTTCACCCCTCCCATAGGGTGACGGATGTCACAACTTTCTGTGTACACAAACTGATGACGTATTTCACAACAAAATGGCGCTAAAACTAGTTCCGGAATGTCACCGTTCACACAGGCAAATGCCTCCGCATAACCCAGACCTCCGGGTCTGGGAACAAGCATACTTCCATTTGAACGCTCACCGAACGGGAACATCCTGGCTGCTTTCTGTCGAGCGTGAGACATTTTCAAAGAATTAATTTTCGTAGACTTGTTCGTTAACAACAACGGCGCCTCGTTTTTGCGCTAGACCTAACTTTTAAAATCTAAATAATAAATTGACAGCTTGTTACACAAACATTCTTTAATCATAAAAGAATTCGTTTTTCATCAAGACAAGATCAGAACAATTCGAAGTTGTGAAAGTTTAAAAAAAAGAAAAGCCCGGAAGCAGGGTCACGCAAGGGTCGTAGCAGACGAAGGTTTATCAGTGCAAATCGCCGTTCCTCTCAACAGTCAAAAGCCATCGCTAGAGTTCTTGTGAACCACAGCCGTTGTTTCGTGCATAAAAAAAACGTGCTATTGTAGATAAGCTCACATCGAGTCGCATTCATGACTAACTGACGACTGCATTGTGAAAAAGGAAAACTGGATCACACGGGTTCACGATGGCTCAGGGGTAAGATAAACCACGCAAAAATAAATTCTTTGAAAATTGTTCGCTCTTTACGGAGGGCACCTAGGATGTTCTCAATTGGTGAGTGTTTAAATGAAAGGGTGTTTGTACTGTGTGTATCTGTGATGGTTTACGGGAGGCTTACTCTGCCTTTAAAAACACTTTCATCTTATTCCTTGTCGGTTCCTGATTCCAAAAACATATAGATATGATATGTTTGGATTAACATCACGCTCAGAAAGTTAAAACGAAGAGAGGTACAGTAAAGCGTACTATGAAGCACAGCGCAACCGCTACCGCGCCAAACAGGCTCGTCACTTTAACTGCCTTTTGCACTAGCGGCGGACTACGTTCAATTTCATTCTGTGAGTTCCACAGCTTGACTAAATGTAGTAATTTCGCCTTACGCGACTTGTTTAAAAGGTCTGATGATCTCACAAGCTGTGCAGGATAAGACGAGGACAGGAAAGGGATATTGTGCTTACACGCACAAACCAGTATCTGTGATGCAACTATTTGTGATATTATCTGCCGAATACTTTTAAGATTGTCATTTCCTGATGGGAAGGGTTGTTTTTTGAAACGGTTTGAAATACAAAGTTTAAAAAGTGCATTCAGGCCTTATTGTGTCTATTCAACTTTGCTCCCCGTTGTGTGAGGTGAGTGACATTTTTCAACCCAATTGATCACGCTTGAGAAGTAAGCTTTTCCTAGCTGTTTCGTTTTCTTACTGTGCTCTTCTTTTCATTCTCCTTGTTTTCGTCGTTACTCTGTGTGTGTGTGTGTGTGTGTGTGTGTGTGTGTGTGTGTGTGTGTGTGTGTGTGTGTGTGTGTGTGTGTGTGGGTGGCCCGGGTGTGTGTGTGTGTGTGTGTGTGGGTGGGTGTGTGTGTGTGTGTATGTGTGTGTGGCGCATGCGTGCGTGCGTGCGTGTGTGCGTGCGTGCGCGTGTGTGTGTGTGTGTGTGCGTGCGTGCGTACGTGCGTGCGTGTGTCTGTGTGCGTGTGTGTGTGTGTATGTGTGTATGTGCGTGCGTGTGTATACGTACGTGTACGTGTCTCGTCACTCACAAACATGACATATTGCCTTGTCGTGACGTCTGTGAATTCCAATAAAAGTCATCTGTTGTCGAGCGCGCAGTGTCCCAATGTTGTGCACTTCATTCATGTGTGTGTATGGGAGGGATGTTTTGTCCCCTTCATCTCCTCCTCCTCCTCCCCCACCTCCTTGTCCTCCTTTCCCATCATTTCAATTGTTGTTGTTGTTGTTGTTGTTGTTGTTGTTGTTGTTGTTGTTGTTGTTGTTCTTGTTGTTCTTGTTCTTGTTCTTGTTGTTCTTGTTCTTGTTCTCCTTCTTCTTCTTCTTCTTCTTCTTCTTCTTCTTCTTCTTCTTCTTCTTCTTCTTCTTCTTCTTCTTCTTCTTCTTCTTCTTCTTCTTCTTCGTCTTCTTCTTATTATTATTGTTGTTGTTGTTGTTGTTGTTGTTCTTGTTGTTCTTGTTGTGGTTGTTGTTCTTGTTGTTGTTGTTGTGGTGGTGGTGGTGGTTGTTTAATTCAAGTTATCATTATCGAGCTCACACGCGTACAGTTTCCTGAAAATGGAAGTACTTGTGCACTTAAAAATAGCAAAAGGACGAAAAAGTGTCTTCTATCGATTCCAAGTCAAGTGACTGTGCGTTGTGTGTGCCTGGTGGGAGATGCCCTCTACTTGACATTGGAACGATGTCGTTGTCTTTGTCTTTGCCTGTCACATCTTTACTTGGTTTTATTCTTGTGTGTGTTAAGGCTACCTTTCTGTGTAAATGATCATGTGATTTACCTAAGATATGTCCAATCTTTCAATGGGATAGAAGCATCCTTCCACAAGTTCATATACTTACAACCAACAGCCTATCTGCTTTCTGTACAAAGTGGATTTTTTTTTTTAGATGCATTGAGACAAAAAAGCTGTATTAAATCCTTCCAAGAGCTATTCAGTTCGGAGGGAGTTGTAGTTATCTTAACACACACCAGGAATACCTTAAAGATAAGTGCTTAATCACCCTGAACCAAACGTGGGGTACCATCCAGAGACTCGCCCAGAACAGACAGGAGTGGAGGTCCTTTGTTGCTGCCCTACTTGCCAACCGGCATAATGGGCAGTAAGTAAGTAAGTGTTTGGTCGCTCAGTCATTCAAACTTGAAACGACTGTGTTGAAGAGGTCTCGAGGTTGTATTAATTCTCCACATCGCCTTCTTCGGCCACTTTTGATTTCCGCCCTACCTTTCGCCTACCTCCGCCGGTACTAAGCCAACGTTTTGGATTCTGCCGGCGTTACCCTTGCGGATGAGAGGAATCTGTATTTCACACGCTGTCGATAGAGTTACAAAATTGAAATCCCCTCAAGAGCAACAGAGTTCGATGTAGGTGTTGCACAGATGACACCATGCACAAAAGATGGATGCCGTAGAATTAAAATAGTGAACATTCTATACTGTTCAAAAAAAGAAACGCATAGTTGCTACTTGCCAAATTTGTTTTATTTTTCGAAAAAATTAACAGAAAATCCAATATTTAGATTATTTGTTTGAAATTTGGTATGGACACAGTTGAATGCACACACAGTTCATTTGCATCTTCAAATCAATCAAGTCAATCAATACGATTGGGTGCCGAGGCTGTCAAGTCTGTAGGGGGTGTGACTGCCTTGAGCAGCAACAACTGCCCGGCACCTTCTGGGCATGGACTGGATCAGATGCCGGATATCTTGCTGTGGGATGGTGTCCCACTCCTCCTGAAGTGCCTGCAATAGATCGCGGTGATTTGCCGGCGCTTCTTCTCTCCTGCGCACACGTCTGTCCAATTCATCCTAGAGGTGTTCTATCGGGTTCATGTCTGGCGACATGGATGGCCAGGGAAGCACTTGGACATGGTGGTCGGTGAGGAACTGGGTGGTGAGTCGTGCTGTGTGCGGGCGAGCGTTGTCCTGCTGGAATATGGCATCCTGGTCAGCCAGAAGAGGAAGGGCGTGTGGGCGCAGAATTTCCTCCACGTATCGCTGGGCAGTTATGCGCCCTTGGACGTGCACCAGGGTGCTCCTTCCAGCGGTATTGATTGCCCCCCACACCATGACGCCTCCACCACCATGAACGGGTGCCTCATCCACACAGTTGGGCGCGTAACGTTCGTTTACTCTCCGGTAGACCCTCCTCCGACCATCATGTCGCTGGAGCAGGAAGTAGGACTCGTCGCTGAACCACACGTGTCTCCAGTGATTCCGGACGGTCCAGCGAAGGTGCTGGTTGCCCCACTGCACTCGGTTCTGGCGATGGCGGCGGGTGAGGACAGCTCCTCTGTGAGGTCTGCGAGCTCTCAAACCAGCTTCATGCAGGCGGTTCCGCACGGTCTGGTCCGATAATCGGTGTGGCCCGGGGAGAGCCTGGACAGAAGATGAGGCCGACAGGAAACGATTCCGGAGGTGGCGGAGCCGTATGAAGCGGTCGTGAGCAGCAGTTGTCGCCCTTGGTCTTCCCGCTCGTGGCAAGTCAGCAACGGAGCCAGTGGCTTGAAACCTGACCCACAGTCTACTGATGGTGCTCTGGGACACGTGGAAGTGCCTGGCGATTGCACTTTGACTTTGGCCTGCTTGTAAACGACCCAATGCAATTTGGCCGTCTTCTCTGCTCAATCGGGCCATCTTTCGTCGCTGAATTGTCGTCTGATTTCTTTGTGGCGAACAATCCGCTTTTATGGGTTTTGGAAGACATGGTGAGAGCTCAATATTCCCCGAGTTTCACGAGATTACACTGAAGCATGACGAGTGGTCATGCCAAATGAGCAATTTTGACATTGTAGCCACTGATAACGCATGCGTCACGTGCAGAGCTCACTTGTGGCAATGGACGAAAGGTCGACGACCAGATAAACATTTTCTGCAGTTTGGTGGATATCCTGGTAGCCATATAACTAAATTAACCAAATATTACAAGCTATGCGTTTCTTTTTTTGAACAGTATATAATTCAAAGCTAAATGCGGTGTTTGGTAATAATTCGACACGGTTTATTATCTCCAATAAACATTGTGTTTGTTTACGCTGTGTAATTCGTTTTAGCCCCGTAGAACAAATCATCTGCATGCGCTTGCTAGATTACAGAATCAGATTTGCATTCCTAATCCAACGATGTGTTTATGCTTTGATGAAAGCGTACCCACCAGGACCGAATAAAACATGACGATGAACGAAAGTCGGTACTATAATCGCTGATTAAATTGTATTTAATTAATAAGCATTTTCGAGCAAATCATTGCAGGTGTTTCTAAATGACATCACAGATGATGTTCCTTGAAATGTTTAAGCTCAAATTCACTAGCACACTTTCTCACAACGGCTCCTCGGATAGTAGACCTTTAATTCAGCGAACAGCAGTAACCAGGTAAAGTCTTTCTTTATTAATATTTCGGCAGCGACAAACTGCCTTCTCCAGGATCGTATGATGAAAGTATGATATATAAAATAGTGTGAAATTGTGTGTTGTTCATTGCAGACATATCAAGATGTCGTCAGGAGAGGACTACAGCATCAACACAGGCGTCATCCGCCGGTTCGGCACGGTGGACTACGTCCTGTTTGTCCTCACGCTTCTGGTGTCCGCTGGCATCGGGATCTTTTACGCCATCTGGGACCGGAAGCGGAACACCACCAATGACTTCCTGCTGGGCGGCAAGAACATGAGCGTGTTTCCGGTGGCCATGTCCTTGTGCGTGACCTTCATGTCGGCCTTGACCTTGCTGGGTAACCCGGCGGAGATCTACAACTACAACACGATGTTCTGGTATTTGGTCGTGGCGTTTATCTTCGGTATCAGCGCCGCTGCCTACCTCTTCATTCCCTTCTTCTATGAACTGCAAATCACCAGCACTTTTGAGGTAAGATTCCAAAGATATTTTTGATGTGTGTGTGTGTGTGTGTGTGTGTGTGTGTGTGTGTGTGTGTGTGTGTGTGTGTGTGTGTGTGTGTGTGTGTGTGTGTGTGTGTGTGTGTGTGTGCTTACAATACTGAGTATTGTCATTTTGTTATGATATTGATTTTCATATTTACCTACAAAACTATCATGCTAGCAAGTAGTGTCTACTATTTATATTTGTATTTTTCAGAAATATTGTTTGACCTTGTGACTCGTAAACGCTTGATTCATTCCGAGCGTAATCAAAATAATTCATGACTCGATTCTGTTAGTCAACAAGAAGCGTTGATTTCAGTTAGCAAAGCAGCTACTGAAATGTCTTCTCAATAATCTAGTAAGTGTTCGTGCCCTTACGATTAACAATAGCCTTGAGACCACCGACATATTCATGTTGCAGTTATTTCTTTCACTCTTTCTCGTGTGACACTAACTGTTGGGTGAAGAGCCCTCAAAATACCATTAGGCCACAAAAAAAAAATAGGTGTGGTTACGGTAACAAAGCCAAAAAAAATAGGGTAGGAAGGTAGGCAATCACTTTTTTTTTAAACTTTTTTTTCTAATTTGTACAAATTAAACCTACTTGACAGGGAAATAAGTGTGCGACTCGGGCGCTTTCGCTTTCATTGCGTTTTCTGCACTCGTTTACTTGGGGTTTTTTGTATTTTTTTGACAAATGTAATAAAAAGTTATACGGTCGGCCCCCAAAAATAGGGTAGGTCGGGTTACCGTAACCACACCTATTTTTTTTAGGCCTTAGGTGTCTAAAGCCTTGATCCTGTCAGAGGCAGTTCCTATAAATTCCTTTAGAGAGAGGTAACAAGACCATCCATGTCACTCCGACCCGCGTGTAAATAATTGCTGACATAGCACTGTGATCGGGCAGAGGAACTCGAATCAGTACTGCCGTGGGCATGCATGATAATCATTGAGTTACGTGCGTTGGTTGTGTACTTATACGATCAAGAGGATTGTTTGACATGTCAGTGAGTTGGTCGCGACGCTGTTTACAATTAATGAGTTAGTGACCTGTTTACCCTTACTATTTTGGGGTTATGTATTACTATTTGTTTGGATTTGGGAGGAAACAAAATACTCCATTTGAGTCCAGATTACGATTTTCATATATGTGCTTAAAGTTACGTTTGTGTTGCTAATGTTGGCGTTTGTAAGCACTGGGTTACTATTTTGGTCATCAGATTACTATATTTTGACTTGACCATCACTCTTGTCAAATTTGTTTGGGGGTGAAGAGGTCTGGAGTTAGTAGCCTTACAGTGTCGGTATATAAGTTGTTTCTATAATATATTCACATGGCCATCGAGAATAAAAAAAAACATTTCTTTTAAAAAGATTGGTCTATGGAACGTTTAATTTTACATAAAACGAAATCCAACAACAAATTAACTACCAACGTTCCAAAACTCAGAATCCAAAATCAAGAAAGGTATGTTATAGGAAAGTTTAACTGGTCCACTAGTTCCAAAATCAATGACTGTAACGTTTTGTTTTGTCAAAATAACATACCTTTCTTGCTTATTTTACTTAGATGAAACGAAACATTCGGAAGTACGTCTACCATATGGTTTTTGCCTCTGACAGACATACAACAAACTATGAAATACATGAAAGCGCTGGGATGTCCTCTCGAACCAGATGTTTAACTTTTAAAGAGAGATCTAGATTTATAATAAGATTTGACAATAGCCTTGCAAACAAATATGAACATTTTTTCCTGTGATTGACCTCAATGTAAACAGGCTCAATGAAGACAAGATATCATTGTAAACGGCCAACAGATGATGGGGCTTGGTGATTATGAAGTTTACTCTTCAGTGGATCTCAAAGGATTGGCTTTCCCAACGAGTTCTAATATCCCCCCTCCTCCGCGTGAAGCTGTAATTCACTTGAAGCACGGGCTCTTTTTATGAAGCTCCATAATTCATAAGGAACATAATTCATGGAGGTTACCAGATTGAGCCTGTTCCCGAAGTCCAAAGCAGCAGTCGGAAAAAAGAGGACGCATGCGACGTCCTCTGATTTATAGAAGTCCGAATGTCTTGGTCCTTGTCGATTTGTGTTTCGTATAATGTTCACTATGTATTTTATATTTTGTAAGCGCCTAGGGCTATATTTAGATTAGGCGCACAAATGTTCATAATAATAATAATGATAATAAGTAGTCAGTCACAATAACAGAGTACATTTTTACATTTAGTCAAGTTTTGACTAAATGTTTTAACGTAGAGGGGGGAATCGAGACGAGGGTCGTGGTGTATGTGCGTGTGTGTGTGTCTGTCTGTGTGTGTGTGTAGAGCGATTCAGACTAAACTACTGGACCGATCTTTATGAAATTTGACATGAGAGTTCCTGGGTATGAAATTTCCATACGTTTTTTCATTTTTTTGATAAATGTCTTTGATGACGTCATATCCGGCTTTTCGTGAAAGTTGAGGCGGCACTGTCACGCCCTCATTTTTCAACCAAATTGGTTGAAATTTTGGTCAAGTAATATTCGACGAAGCCCGGACTTCGGTATTGCATTTCAGCTTGGTGGCTTAAAAATTAATTAATGACTTTGGTCATTAAAAATCTGAAAATTGTAAAAAAAAAAATAAAAATGTATAAAGCGATCCAAATTTACGTTCATCTTATTCTCCATCATTTTCTGATTCCAAAAACATATAAATATGTTATATTTGGATTAAAAACAAGCTCTGAAAATTAAATATATAAAAATTATTATCAAAATTAAATTGTCGAAATCAATTTAAAAACACTTTCATCTTATTCCTTGTCGGTTCCTGATTCCAAAAACATATAGATATGATATGTTTGGATTAAAAACACGCTCAGAAAGTTAAAACAAAGAGAGGTACAGAAAAGCGTGCTATCCTTCTTAGCGCAACTACTACCCCGCTCTTCTTGTCAATTTCACTGCCTTTGCCATGAGCGGTGGACTGACGATGCTACGAGTATACGGTCTTGCTGAAAAATGGCATTGCGTTCAGTTTCATTCTGTGAGTTCGACAGCTACTTGACTAAATATTGTATTTTCGCCTTACGCGACTTGTTCTTGTTATCTTGTTAGTTCCTCTTACCTGCAGTCCCTATTGTTCCATTTCTTATGTATATAAAGACTCGGTTTTTAGCTGGTTAAAATTGCGCAACACCAGAATGACTCACAGTGAGTGTTAGACAGTCCTTCTGCCGTATAATTGACTTTTCTTTCCTTTATTATAATATCCCCATTCCTGTCATTAAGAGGCCAAAAATATGTATGCCTGTAGGACAATGATATATCCAGTCGTCGTCGACTTTTCTTTTCATTGATTTGCTCTCCCTGTGCTACGAGTAAATTACAACTTATCTCGGCGACTCTGATTGTGTTTAATCAGCAGGTGGTTCTTCGTTTAACATAAATCGCTGATATAAATCACTTATTAAGGTCATTTCAAAGTAAAATGGACAACCCCCAAACCACACCCAATACCAGAAATACAAGTTATTGCTCTCTCTGCTTTTTAGCCTTGTAATTTGAAGTCTGTCGCTTATGTTTTTCATTGCAGAAAATTTCACAATATTCACAGTATGATATTGGAGAAAATGAGCTGGATATTACATTTTCGGGCGGGGCAAAATGCAGACGATAGAAGCGGGCGGATGCGCAAAGTGCATTAAATCTAAGCGTCCGGGTGTTTATATTACGAGTAGCATGACATCAGAACGATGCACTATTGCATTTTTATTCTTCTTTTAAACATTTTATTCATCCGGGTTTTCATATAGCAGAACACTGCACTGTAGCAAGTTTATTCATCTGTAATGTCATACCTCGGCTTTTTCTCCACACGCTTTCTCACAAAGTGTATAGAATACATCTGCTTTCTCACAAAGTGTATCTACATCTGCTTTCTCACAAAGTGTATCTACATCTGCTTTCTCACAAAGTGTATCTACATCTGCTTTCTCACAAAGTGTATCTAAGCCTACATCTGCTTTCTCACAAAGTGTATGATCTACATCTGCTTTCTCACGAAGAAGTCGTCTGTGACACAAGGCGTCAACTGAGGAGACTCAGCGTGAAGATATAAACGTAATTGTACAAACCATTGAACCTGCATATTGTATTGAATGATTTAAACAAAAAACAAGGAGGCAACAACGGTTACTATCTTCTTTTTTCTTCTTCTTTTTTTTCTTCTCTCTTTTTATTGTATTTATCCCCTCTTCTCTTGGTTGTCCCGACACTTGTTCCTTCTCCCAGTATGCTCTCACGTCGCCCCGTCCCAGCACTCACTGCAACATCCACCCCTCAACTTCGTTCCGCCACCAGACTTGTCGAATTAATGGTTACTATCAGTCACAAGTATCAATCTACCAAATACTTAAAGGCACACTCTTTCCCGTAGAAAACATGTCGGCTAACTATCCCCGATCAGGCCAGAATTTGATAGGAATTAATATCATCCCTCCACTTAGTCACACACCAAAAATCAACACCTGGCTGCTGTCTGCTGTCTGCTGTCTGCTGTGAGTCGGAATTTGTTGACGAATTAATTTCTTTAAAATGTACAAATAGCTTTTCGGAATTAATTCATCAACAAAATCCGCTCTGTGCACAGAGAACACCCCGAGTGGAGGGATGGTCTTGTCCCTTGTAGATTTCTGGCCTGAACATTTTACTTGGAAAGAAGTGTGCCTTTAAACTTCCAATCTTCCGCACTTCTCATACCGTAGCCCTCTCTCTCTCTGTCTCTGTCTCTCTCTGTCTCTCTGGCTCTGTCTCTCTGTCTGTCTGTCTGTCTGTCTGTCTCTCTCTCTCTCTCTCTTTGTCTCTTTGGCTCTGTCTCTCTCTGTCTTTGTCTCTCTGGCTCTGTCTCTCTGTCTGT
>NC_090246.1:9362018-9384255 GCF_037325665.1 Littorina saxatilis | reverse complement strand
CTCTCTCTCTCCCTCTCTCTTTGTCTGTCTCTCTCTTCATTACACACACACACACACGCACACCGCACACACACACACACACACACACACACACACACGCACAAACGCATACGTACACACGGTATCGTACACACAAACTCACACACAGAAAAACATCCGTGTATGTATACGGTATCATGTGTGAGAGAGAGAGAGAGAGAGAGAGAGAGAGAGAGAGAGAGAGAGAGAGAGAGAGAGAGAGAGAGAGGTAGAAAGTGGGGAGGGGGAAATCCAAGATTAAGGGTGGGTACGAAGTCAACGTAGTTGGCATCGCTGATAGCCGTGCCATTGCCAGACACGAAGTGACTCGAGCAGACTTTTCAATGGCACGACAAACCCCTGTCGTCGGATTGCTTGCACCCATCGCCTCCTTCGCTGTTGCGCCTTCGCACTTGCACCCATCGGAAAGCCATACAATGATCTACAATGACAAATTCTGTCCACCGTATTTCTCTTTCTTCATTCCATTGTTGCACTTGCAGTTGCAAACACAACAGTTTGCCTCGTCGTCTCCGCACTTGACTTAGCACCAAGCCTCGTTGTCGAATTTTCCTTTTGCCCCCTAGTTCCGGTAGATCTGACAATAAACTTCACAGCGCATGCGCCAAAATTTAAGTGAAAAAGGTCTATTTCAACCAATCGAACACCGCGGCTGGCTCCCACCCGGTTGGCAACTTTCTCGTGCACGTCGGCCCTGCAGGCTTGTGTGATAGAAAAATGTTTATCACACGACAAATCCGGAATAGTTTGAAGTAATATAAATTGTATGAACAGTCTTTTGGTTCCGAGTTTTCTGGATTTTGTGCCTCTCGGTTTGCTGAAGAAGCTTGTTGGATCAAAAGGAAATTTTGTGTTGAGAGATGTCTGTTTTAAACAAGCAATGAATTTTAAATCTGTATTTTCTGTCGTTCACAAGCATATTTTCAAAAACTCACGTTACACTAATTGTTGTTGAAAGTATTTGACATTGTTCATGTTATGCACGCACATTATTTTACATATCATTTCTGTGCGTTGTTATAACGCTCTTCGGGCAGTTTATCTGTAAATGCATTCCTTCTTGTGAAAACAAATCATTTTCAGATTTGGTCAGACTTCTACACGGGATAAGAACGTCTCTCCGCTGGGCCACACACCAAAAACGAACAGTTCTGTGCAAAACGAGCATTTTGTTATGAATTATTTGTGCACGTGCAACCAGTGCATGGCTTTTAGGAAATTAATTCATCAAAAAATCCTAGTGTGTACAGAGTGATCCACAGCTGTTAATTATTGTTGGTATGTGACCAAGTGGAGGGTTGGCCGTATCCAATGTCAACAGCCTGGTCAGATCTGAGACGATGAGCCGAAGTGTTTTCATGGGAAGGAGTGTGTCTTTAATGATGGATAGTATGCTAGTGACATACACCAGTGGATACACTCTATTTTATATGGCCCTGTAACTTGTTTTTAGTCACTGATAACACCGTATTTAAATCGGGATGAGAGCGTGCCGCCAGAGATAAAGCAACATTGAAGGACAGGGGACAGGGGTATGTGTGTGTGTGTGTGTGTGTGTGTGTGTGTGTGTGTGTGTGTGTGTGTGTGTGCGTGAATGTGTGTGTGAATGTGTGTGGGGCGGGGATATAGCTCAGTTGGTAGCGCGCTGGATTTGTATTCAGTTGGCCGCTGTCAGCGTGAGTTCGATCCCAGGTTCGGCGGAAATTTATTTCAGAGTCAACTTTGTGTGCAGACTCTCTTCGGTGTCCGAACACCCCCCCCCCCCCCCCCCCCGTGTACACTACATTGGGTGTGCACGTTAAAGATCCCACGATTGACAAAAGGGTCTTTCCTGGCAAAATTGCTTAGGCACAGTTAATAATTGTCTACCTATACCCGTGTGACTTGGAATAATAGGCCGTGAAAGGTAAATATGCGCCGAAATGGCTGCAATCTACTGGCCGTATAAAATTTCATCTCACACGGCATCACTGCAGAGCGCCTAGAACTGTACCCACGGAATATGCGCGATATAAGCGTCATTGATTGATTGATTGATTGATTGAATGTGTGTGTGTGTGTGTGTGTGTGTGTGTGTGTGTGTGTGTGTGTGTGTGTGTGTGTGAATGTGTGTGTGGATGTGTGTGTGTGTGTGTATGTGTGTGTGTGTGTGTGTGTGTGTGTGTGTGTGTGTGTGTGTGTGTGTGTGTGTGTGACTGACGCTTGACGTTATAATGTAATTATGTAGTTAATGTCAGTGTATGCATTTTAATTGATGTCGTTGAATTTATTTATTTTATATATAGCTGCGTATGTTGGGTGTGCTTGGCTAGAGTGAATGGAGTGAAAACCCATCTGTCAAAACGAAATCCCAAACTTGGGCAATACTAAACTCAGCAAAACAATATTGCACCCATTTTCGTACCCTAACTAAAACATTCATTCCCGTGTCATTTCATTCAAACTGTATATGCCATCAAAGGCCTTTCACTTGGCTATTTGGCACACTGTTCGGATCAAAGATTTCTATTATAGGTATTACGTGACCGCAACATGCATCAGTAGAAATGACATTACACAAGAGATACGCCTGATAGGAAAACAAAACAATCTGCTCTGGATAGATAATTGATTTGGCCTTTTCATCCTATGTAAATATTGCCAAGTTAAGCCTATTTTGAATTTTTTTCGATTTTGTAATTGCTACCTGACGTTTTTGTCAGGACGGTTTTGGGGGTACCCTTACTTCGGCGGTGGTCACGTGATACCTATACCAGAAATCTTTTATCCGAAAGTGTGCCAGATTGGCAAGTGAAAGGCCTTTAATGGCATATACAGTTTCAATGAAATGACACGGGAATGAATGTTTTAGTTAGGGTACGAAAATGGGTGCAATGATTTTTTTGCTCAGTTTATATTCTGTATTCTGTATCAGAGGGGGGCGTGCAGTGTGTATTGCCGCCAGAGATAAAGCAACACTTTATCAGACACCCCGACACTCAATCATTACACCCCCGGTATAGGGGTGTGTATAGGATTCGCTCCATGTGTTTGTTTGTTTGTGTTCGCATATAGATCTCAAGAATGAACGGACCGATCGTCACCAAACTTGGTGAACAGGTTCTATACATTCCTGAGACGGTCCTTACAAAAATTGGGACCAGTCCAACACACGGTTAGGGAGTTATTAGTGGATTAAGATTCTACAAGGACTTATAGAGGGAGATATTAATGGTCAAAGGGAAATAACTTTCTCAGTTGGTGGCAGTGAGAATGGTTATTTCCCTTTGACCAACGGGGGTGTTTTTCCTACCTCGGAGGAATTTCTTGTATTTTCATGACTTTCTTTCTTTCTTTCTTTATTTGGTGTTTAACGTCGTTTACAACCACGAAGGTTATATCGCGACGAATTTTCATGACAAACTTGAGGGTTGACAAAAGCTGCTCGCATACTGGAGAATATGAATGGTTTCAAATGACGTTCAAAAGTGGGTTTATCGCAGATTTGAAGGTCAATCTTGAAAGTATACAAACGCTGCTCACATTTCGGAGACTGTGAATAATTATACAGTGTTCAGCAGAGGGCATATCGAATATTACTTGAACTGAAACGATTTTTTATGACATAAGTGCCGCTGTGCATCAATGAACACAATGCAAACATAAACCGTGCATCTCCCCAGCCAGCATGATTCTGCGTGACGCATGCGTTATTTCTGCGTTTTTCATGCGGGGATGCGTACGGCCTCGTGACACCTTCGCTTCGCGCGCGTTACTTTTCGCCAACTTTTACGCAGATTGTCGCATTCGAAACGACTTCACCATGCAGTGTATAGCACGCATGGATTTGAAAAAGGTGATTGCAATTATTGTTTTTCCTAATTTTATACCGTGTGTTTATGCTTGTTCTTCATGAAATAATTTATTATATTTTATGTTATTAAAACATATTTACTTTTACATTTTAGTTATGAATAGTTATTCTTCTTCAAAAACTTCTTTTTTTTTTAGAAAAAAAAATTGCATAAAAACTTCAAGACAGTTTAGGTTAAAAAATATATATTTAAAAGTTTAATAAGAAATAAAAAATTAAATGGTTTTCCCATTTGTATCTAATCATTTTGTTATTACTAACATTTATTTGTTTAATTGTTATCCTGATTATTTTTATCTTAAATTAAATATAATGATTATTTTAGTTTGCATTATCATTCTAATTTTTTTAGCATGTATTATTATTATTATTGTACTGGGGATTTGGTATTGTTGTAGGAATCAGCTTTCCACAAAATAATGTCGTGGAAAAATCTATGCAAAGCATAATAAAATTATTATTTGACCAGAAAAGATAACTGAAATCCATATAAACACCCATAACAAACAGATAAAAACATGAAAAAAATTCAGATTAAACAAAAAATGTAAACTAAAGTAACTTTGAAACTAAGTATCTACTCAAAATAAAGGCTGATGTTAATGGTTACATAAAATTTGTTCTCAGCATTTTTTCATTTTATTTTATTTTGCTGTGGAAGAAAATCTTCAGATGAAAGTTCAATTCCAGGGGAGACAGTTACCTTGACTGCAAAGAGCAATTTATTGAAGTTATTTCCCTTGTCTGTCAGCCATACTTCATTCTCTAACTTCCTGTTGGCTGGAAGTCTGTCAATCCACATTGTATCGGCGTTATTTTTCTTTTTCTTCTTATTGACTTGTATTTTTGACTTGCTTATTGGATGCAAGATAATCTTATCCTTCTCTCTGAAATGAAGATTGACTTCTTTCAAGAATAGGTAAGTTGATCAACTGAAGGAAAGATTTGGGAATTTGAATTTTGATAGCGCACGACTTCGAGTTTAATGGCAGAGAGAGTTTCTCACACACTTTCGATTTTTTTCCGCCTAGAAGAACACTGTTCTATTCGTTCATGTTTGTTTTGTCTGAAATATGAATGAATGAACTAACTTTTCCAAAAACATAAAGTTGATTGATGCAGTGGTTTGTTTTTAAGGAGTTGTGGAAGAGTGAAAATGCCATCTGAATCCCGATTCGCGAGTCGCATACGGCACCATAAAAACTGAATGTTCATTTATCATTTTATGTCTCATTGTCTGTTTCTTGGTGAACTTTGGTTGGTTCCTAATCTGGTCGAGTCATTGCGGCAGCAGTTGTCAGGAGCTTTAGTAGTAATAGGCTCTTCATATATCTGTTTTTTTTTATTTGTATCTTTTTATTTTTCCACAGATGTTCAACGTTCAGTTCCGCATACTGACATAGTGGAATATTCTGTGTCTGAGTCTCGGAAAAGAGAGAAATTACCCTTGTTCTCGAGGCATGCATAGACCAGAGAGGCAGGCAGAGGCTGTGTCAGTGTGTGCAGTGATAAAGTTGAAAAACAGAATTTTTTTTGAAAGAGAAATAAAAAATACATCACACTCGCAGAGAAAATATATTTACTAATTTAGTGAAATTGAGATGCTTATATTTAATAATCAATATTCCAGTTTTGATGTTTGCGTGTTACCGTTAGGTTTGGGAATCAATGTGATCCTATTTAATTTCCAAGTAATTATTTTTCAGAAAGCTATGAGTATGACGGTGCTCACTGCTTGTTTGAACTGAAGGTGAAAGCTGAGATGGACAGTGACCTTAACACCGCCACCGATGCCAGTAACGCAGACTGTCATTCCGTCCCGGCGAGGTGAAGATGAACAGGTATGGCTCGATAGCAATGAGTGCCTCATTCAGAGTCATTGATAGTGACAGCGTCTTTTTGTTCTGTGACTTTGGCTTATTTAGTGTTTTATTCTTTTCGTTATACTTATAACCAGATGTGTCAAACAAATTCAGCTGATCTCTTTTACTGTTTTAGTGAAACAAATGTATTGTTTCCAGTAAAGGGAAAAAAAATAGGGTGGGGGCGGTAGGTCGATTTTATTTTTATATTAAAAAAAATATATTTTAAGTTTTATTGATGTTTGTTTTTAATTAACACAGGCATCTCATTGATGAGAAAGTATGAACTGTGTCCGCGGGATGCCAGAGAAGAGTAACTTTTCTTCCAAAGTCTGCAAAATTGAATTTCAAATATAACCTTTTTGATGGATATTTTTGAATGAATACAAAAAGTTCTAGTGTTTCGAGGAAAACATAAGGTCAGTTTAACTATAAACAAGGATTTTTTTGTGTGTTTGTTCTTCTGTCTAAAAAAAAAAAAAATCTGCTTGAAGTAAATACACACAAAAATGTTTATCTCCAACTGCTGAATCCCTACATCTTTTTACCCCATCAAATGCCACTCTGTATGCCCCTTTAAAAATGATTGCAATATATATATATATATATTCCTCATCTTCTCCTGAATCCAAAAATATAGAGATGTCACATTTACTTTGAACATTTGCTCAGATTGGTTTTTAGTGCTGATGGTTTCTCTTCAGGCCGATAGATTGTCTACAATATGTATTGCTTCATGGACATGACTTTTTGTTCTTCTTTTCTTCTATTCGGCGGACACAAGACTACCAGCAGAGCAGAGCGGCAAGATGAACATCAGTTCTTGCTGCTGGAGAAGGTTCTACAGGAGCAGATGGACCTGATGCGACTAATTTAGTAATTGGTCGCCAAAGAATCATGGTGGAGCCAGAGCTTTTGCTACTGTTCGATGGAGCCATCTTTTTACTGTTGAGTGTGGAAGATGTTGAAGGCACACGATGGATCTGTCCAAGGAGTGATCAGTGGTACTGGTAGGTGACTTTGAATGCTATTGTTAAAGCAGACCAGTCATGCCTGTGCTATTTTCCCCAGATAACTGTAGCAAGATCTTGTGAGTGTGACATGTTATTGTTAGACGCTCTTTAGGCTTTAAATGTTACCTTGAGTGTGTGCTTTTTGGAGGATGCCAGATGTCATCACGGTTCACGGGTGTATCTTAACTGTTCAGCAGTTCTCAGTCATGACCGGCCCCGGTAGCGCAGTGGTTAGCGCATCGGGCTGTGGGCCGGGAGGTCGAGGGTTCGAATCCCATCAGGGTCATGTGGGTTTTTCGGGCTACGGTCGGCTCCTACCCAGAGTGGAAGTGCTATGGTTCCTATGGGAAGGCTGGAATCACACAGCCGAGTGTCATTCACTTAACGAATGCGACTTTGAGGGTGCTCAGGTTCTGTTTACCTGACCAACACCGCAGGTGCGGCAGTTCTCGGGCCTGGTTAACACCAGGATATATTATGACAGTAAGCGTAGAGTGCTGCCCTGTCACGTAGTCTCAAACCAAATTGGAAATCCATAGCATCATCATTATAATCATCCTCATCTCATTAATCATCCAAAATTATAAAGTGTCCTTGCTCTATAATAATAATAATAATAATGGACATTTGCTATAGCGCATAATCATATATATGCTCAATGCGCTTTACAATAACTAGAATTAACATAACTAATAATAAAACCATACACAATGAACAAGACCCACAATCTACATAACATAGCATACTCAGCATACTCCATGCAAGCAAACACAAAAGCTTAACACACTCCAAGCACGCAAGACCAAGCAAACAGGGTAAAGACAAAACAAAGTCATACAAGCAAAACCATACAAGCAAAATTAATACCGAACTCCATGCAAACAATACTCAAAACTCTTGTGGCCCTTCATGTCCGGAGCTCTCATGGTGACCTTGGTCTCAGTGTTCCTGTTCGATCCTTCCCTGAATAGTACTTCTGCTGTCAGTCCTCAACGTGTGACGTTCTGGGGGGTCGACGGAGGGACGTGGTGGCGGTCTGCTCTCTGGAGGGGACCCTCACTCAGTCTGGCTCCGCGACTTAGCAGTCAATGTCGTTAGTAGGGGGCATAGTAGGTAGTGGGCTGCGTCCGTTAGCTCGGGACAGACCCACTACTGAACACCGTCGAAGTGACTCAGCAGAAGTGCAGTGTCATCTTCCGAGGGTAGCCTACCGCAACGACCCGACATCCCTCCCTGGAGCGTCTGTAAAATCGACAAGTCTGGCAGCGGAACGAAATTCAGATGTGGATGGAACAGTGAGTGCAGGGACGGGGCGGCGTGAGTGCACACCGAGACAAGGAACAGGTGTAAGGCCAACAAAAAAAATTGTCTGTTTCTGGTAACATGGCTAAAAAAAATAGGGTCGGTAGGTAGGGATTTTTTTTTATTTTTTTAAATTTTTTTTTACCCCAAATGTAGACCAATAAAACTAACTTTAAAAATTGCGCAAAGAGACTGGATTCACTATACATAGAGACAAGACACTCAACACATTTACAAATCGTCAGCGGACTTTCGTTTTCACACGTTTTTGTTGTTCATTTTCTCACCCTGTCCTTTACCACCAAAAAAAAAAATAAAAAATTTTGAGTTTGGAAAAAAAAAGTTTAGGGTCGGCGCCGAAATTTAGGGTCGGTCGGGTGACCAGAAACAGACAATTTTTTTTTTGGCCTAAGGAAAAAAAAAAAAAAAAAAAAAAAAAGTTCTCAGTCATGACCAGTTACCATTATCCTGGGAATTCATGCAAGGCTTATGCGTATTGGTCACATTTGTGAATTTAACGAACACATGTTGATGATAAAACTATGCTTATGGGGGATGCACAATGATGGGCCTCTTTTTCTCATGCGCGGAAAATGCATGCACCACTTTGTTTTCTGTGATCATTGCATCTGTGAGAAATAATGCAAATATTGCTCTGAGGCCAGAGCTGCCATCTGCTAGGTTTTCAGGGATGCTCGCTTTATTGTAACAGAAATTGCTACGCTGTTTCCTCAAGTTCAAAATTGCTAGTGCTACACTCAAGCAAATAATCACAAACATGCAACAGTGCCTTCTTGTGAGTTCTGATTCTCATTTCGTGTAGGCGTCGGATTATGGGTCAGAAAAAAATTGTCCACACTGAATAGTATCACGGTTGACGCTCTCTTATGGGCATAATTATGTTTGTGCTTTCCAAATGAAGATTTGTGAGATAGCATTGAATGATTGATGCAGGTCACCTGAGGTGTGTGATCACATTTTATGACAATGCTACACTCAATCACCATTTGCTCTTTTGAAAACTTTTTTTTAAAGCAAGTGCGATTATTGATTTTTTTTGTTCCAGGTGACAGTACGATGCTTCCAGATTGAATTGTTTGTATGTGAAGAAGAGCTGTCTGAATATTTGATTTTTGGAATTCAGTTGGCTTGTTTTGTTTGTTTCAGATCCATGACCTCGGTGTGGTTGGTGGACATGAACTAAAGACGACTACTGATGCTGTGATGGCGAAGGTGTTCCATAGGCTACAAGGTTGCTGAAAGGGGGCTCTGGGAGAGGGCAGGGAAAGAGACCATGGTGTACGCTGCGACTAAAAGCCATCAACAGTGAGTTGCTTTTCATAATTTGTAAAATCATCCTGGTCCTTTTAGGAAGAACCGTCGCGATATAACCTTGAATGGTTGAAAACGACGTTAAACACCAAATAAAGAAAAAAAGAAAAAAGAATTTTAGGAAGAAGATAAAATCCATGTCTACAAAACAACAAGTTATTTCTGTCTCAAATTTTGTTCTTTGGAATCAATTTTAAATTTGCCATGTTTCACATGTGAATGATAGTTGTCAAAGCTTTTACACTTCACATTAAATTGTTAGAAGCCAAGTTCCTGAGCTCATTTGTCAGTGTCATGGATTTTCGACTACATACGAAATAAGGATGTTAGCAAACGGTATGAAGTCGTCACATATGCCATAGTACATGTATTATGAATTTCCGAAGGCCCCCAAATAAAAAGTCATAGTAAAGGTAACTTTAAAACAAATATTAGGGTAGGTATTTTTTTACTTCTCGTCTACAAGGATTACAATGTGTTGTAATTTCCTAACTCAAGTATAGTTGGTGTGTTGTAAAAGCGTATGGTGTGTATGCAAGTTTGTGTGTCTGTATGCTTTTTAGCAAGTTTACAGGCGTCAGGAAATAAACTTTAGACTTTTCTCAAATCAGTGATAGTTGTTTGATGATCTAAGTAATTCATGTTATTTTTGTTTTGTCATGCAGAGGCTGTTCCGTGAAGCTGTACGGGTGCCACAGGTCAAGACCTTGAAGACGGCCGTTCAAGACTGGTTTTTGGAGGCCTGTGATAAAAGAAAGAGACAAGAGGCCATGGAAGAGCCTTCATGATTTGGTTTACAGTCATTGAACTTTGTAATCTCTGTAGGCTTATTTACAATGCTAGTTGCAATAATTTGATGAATGCAAGATTTGACTCGCCTGAGAAATTGCTAGTGAGTAATTGTATTTCACAGTTCAGGTCTGTGTGGCTGATGGGTAATGTACAGAAGAGTCTGGGGTTTTGTTGGACATTATTTAAGCTAAGCTTTAAACTTCACACTCTTCTACAGATGATGTTCAGACATGATGTACCCTTTTAGGTTGTGTCAGAACGACATAAGACTAAACTGGAAGTGCTCAACTACCATTACTATCAGTGGAGACGCATGGATGCATTTAAACTTTTCTTGTGGGTATCCCGTACTAAAAATATAGAATACATGATTCTGGGAAAGCTGTTCAAGGGCACTTACACACTATATTCGATTTTTAATACACAACTCAAACCTTCAGGATAAATTAAAATGAATAAAATACAAGTATAAAAAGTTCAGAAAGTAAGAAAACAAAAAGTGAACAAATAGAGAGAAAAGGTTTTAACAATTCCTTGCCATTTATGGGAGTCGAACCCAAGACCGCCAGGACAGGGGGCTAGTGTACTACCACTGAGCCAAACAAGCACACAATTCCCACACATGAACATAGACAGTTGAACTGCAAACATTCATTAAACTTGGGTTCTTGAGAGTGTGTCGACTCGTCGGTTTCAGACTTTCTCCATTTGTATTTGGGTTTTGTACGTTTTCTTAATCTCACAATTATTTGTGGTTGCGGCGATACCCATTGGGCATTTGAGGACTGGGTGGCCGAGTGGTAACGCACTTGCGGTCGGAAGCGAGAGGTTGCGAGTTCGACCCTGGGTCAGGGCGTTAGCAATTTTCTCCCCCCTTTCCTAATCTAGGTGGTGGGTTCAAGAGCTAGTCTTTCGGATGAGACGAAAAACCGAGGTCCCTTCGTGTACACTACATTGGGGTGTGCACGTTAAAGATCCCACGATTGACAAAAGGGTCTTTCCTGGCAAAATTTTATAGGCATAGATAAAAAAAAATGTCCACCAAAATACCCGTGTGACTTGGAATAATAGGCCGTGAAAAGTAGGATATGCGCCGAAATGGCTGCGATCTGCTGGTCGATGTGAATGAATGATGTATTGTGTAAATAATTCCATCTCACACGGCACAAATAGATCCCTGCGCCTTGAGTCCGAGTCTGGAGATACGCGCGCGATATA
Organism: Littorina saxatilis; assembly: GCF_037325665.1. Classification (NCBI taxonomy): domain Eukaryota; kingdom Metazoa; phylum Mollusca; class Gastropoda; order Littorinimorpha; family Littorinidae; genus Littorina; species Littorina saxatilis. Next base: position 9,372,844 of record NC_090246.1, on the reverse strand, counting down.
AGACTTCATATGACATTTGCCAAAGGCTGATGTTACTAAAAAAATAGAATTGGTAATTCTGGGAAATAGTCCGCTGGAACTACTCAATAATCATGCAACCTTTAGATCATTTTGATTCATTAGATCATCCAAAACGTTTGGAATGAAGAAAATACAAGAATTACACATTACGAATTTGTTTGTTTAAAGTAATGGAAAAAAATGCAGCGGAAGAGGGTCAAACCCGTGAACAACTATACTGTTCAAAAAAAGAAACGCATAGCTTGTAATATTTGGTTAATTTAGTTATATGGCTACAAGGATATCCACCAAACTGCAGAAAGTGTTTATCTGGTCGTCGACCTTTCGTTCATTGCCACAAGTGAGCTCTGCACGTGACGCATGCGTTATCAGTGGCTACAATGTCAAAATTGCTCATTTGGCATGACCACTCGTCATGCTTCAGTGTAATCTCGTGAAACTCGGGGAATATTGAGCTCTCACCATGTCTTCCAAAACCCATAAAAGCGGATTGTTCGCCACAAAGAAATCAGACGACAATTCAGCGACGAAAGATGGCCCGATTGAGCAGACAAGACCGCCAAATTGCATTGGGTCGTTTACAAGCAGGCCAAAGTCAAAGTGCAATCGCCAGGCACTTCCACGTGTCCCAGAGCACCATCAGTAGACTGTGGGTCAGGTTTCAAGCCACTGGCTCCGTTGCTGACTTGCCACGAGCGGGAAGACCAAGGGCGACAACTGCTGCTCACGACCGCTTCATACGGCTCCGCCACCTCCGGAATCGTTTCCTGTCGGCCTCATCTTCTGTCCAGGCTCTCCCCGGGCCACACCGATTATCGGACCAGACCGTGCGGAACCGCCTGCATGAAGCTGGTTTGAGAGCTCGCAGACCTCACAGAGGAGCTGTCCTCACCCGCCGCCATCGCCAGAACCGAGTGCAGTGGGGCAACCAGCACCTTCGCTGGACCGTCCGGAATCACTGGAGACACGTGTGGTTCAGCGACGAGTCCTACTTCCTGCTCCAGCGACATGATGGTCGGAGGAGGGTCTACCGGAGAGTAAACGAACGTTACGCGCCCAACTGTGTGGATGAGGCACCCGTTCATGGTGGTGGAGGCGTCATGGTGTGGGGGGCGATCAATACCGCTGGAAGGAGCACCCTGGTGCACGCATAACTGCCCAGCGATACGTGGAGGAAATTCTGCGCCCACACGCCCTTCCTCTTCTGGCTGACCAGGATGCCATATTCCAGCAGGACAACGCTCGCCCGCACACAGCACGACTCACCACCCAGTTCCTCACCGACCACCATGTCCAGGTGCTTCCCTGGCCATCCATGTCGCCAGACATGAAACCGATAGAACACCTCTGGGATGAATTGGACAGACGTGTGCGCAGGCGAGAAGAAGCGCCGGCAAATCACCGCGATCTATTGCAGGCACTTCAGGAGGAGTGGGACACCATCCCACAGCAAGATATCCGGCATCTGATCCAGTCCATGCCCAGAAGGTGCCGGGCAGTTGTTGCTGCTCAAGGCAGTCACACCCCCTACTGACTTGACAGCCTCGGCACCCAATCGTATTGATTGACTGATTGATTTGAAGATGCAAATGAACTGTGTGTGCATTCAACTGTGTCCATACCAAATTTCAAACAAATAATCTAAATATTGGATTTTCTGTTAATTTTTTCGAAAAATAAAACAAATTTGGCAAGTAGCAACTATGCGTTTCTTTTTTTGAACAGTATATGTACGAAAAAGCGATCAGGCGCTTTACCAACCGAGCTTATTTATCTCACGGTTGATTTTAACTTCAAATATTACACTACAGTTCTTGAGCGTGGGTATCAGTATTGACTCGACTCAAGTGTCCAAGTCACTCCGTTCACATTAGTGTACTGTACATTTTCTTTATCTCACTGTTTGAGTTAAGTTATTAACTGACCCTATTCTGTTCACTTTGTATAAGAATAACAAGTCGCGTAAGGCGAAATTACTACATTCAGTCAAGCTGTGGAACTCACAGAATGAAACTGAACGTAGTCCGCCGCTAGTGCAAAAGGCAGCGAAAGTGACGAGCCTGTTTGGCGCGGTAGCGATTGCGCTGTGCTTTACTGTACCTCTCTTCGTTTTAACTTTCTGAGCGTGTTTTTAATCCAAACATATCATATCTATATGTTTTTGGAATCAGGAACCGACAAGGAATAAGATGAAATAGTTTTTAAAACGATTTCGAAAATTTAATTTTGATCATAATTTTTATATTTTTATTTTTCAGAGCTTGTTTTTAATCCAAATATAACATATGTATATGTTTTTGGAATCAGAAAATGACGAAGAATAAGATGAAATTGTTTTTGGATCGTTTAATAACAAAATAATTTTAATTACAAGTTTCCGATATTTAATGACCAAACTCACTCATTAGTTTTTAAGCCACCAAGCTGAAATGCAATACCAAACCCCGGCCTTTGTCGAAGATTGCTTTGCCAAAATTTCAATCAATTTAATTGAAAAATGAGGGTGTGACAGTGCCGCCTCAACTTTTACAAAAAGCCGGATATGACGTCATCAAAGGTATTTATCGAAAAAAAGAAAAAAACGTCCTGGGATATCATACCCAGGAACTCTCATGTCAAATTTCATAAAGATCGGCCCAGTAGTTTAGTCTGAATCGCTCTACACACACACACACAGACACACACACACACACACACACACACATACACACACTCACACACACACACACACAGACACACCAACACCACGACCCTCGTCTCGATTCCCCCCTCTATGTTAAAACATTTAGTCAAAACTTGACTAAATGTAAAAAGCAGTATCAAGTAGCGTTAACTTCAAGTGTGACCGACATTATGTTGTCGCCGAAAGGCGCTGACGCCATTGCATGAAAAGATGCAAGCGATTAAAAATGGGCGTCGACAGAGCCAAGGCCTAAACAAAAAATAGGTGTTGTTACGGTAACCCGACCTACCCTATTTTTAGGGGCCGACCCTATAACTTTTTATTACATTTGTCAAACAAAAAACAAAAAAACAAAAAAAACGAGTGCAGAAAACGCAATGAAAGCGAAATCGCCCGAGTCGCACTTATTTCCCTGTCAAGAAGGTTTAATTTGTACACATTAGAAAAAAAAGTTTTAAAAAGAAAGTGATTGCCTACCTTCCTACCCTATTTTTTTGGCTATGTTACCGTAACCACACCTATTTTTTTTTTTTTTTTGTGCCCAATGAAGGGATACCAACTTGCAGTTCTCATTCACTTGTGGTTGTGTTCAGTTGTAGTAAATGTTTACTGAGCCTGAATTTGCTGTGCAGAGGATGATACATGTAAAACACGCCTGTGTTGCACAACATTGGAAAATTTGCCTTTGACAAGTGATTTTCATCAGTGCACTTATATTAGATTTTTTCATGTGTACAATTTTTGTGCTATTTGATGGTTTAAAGGCACAGTGCAGCTCCCAGCCTTCGTTTTGCGTTTTTGTTGCAGCTGAGTGCATTTACAGTTCAAAAATCCTCCTATGGTAGTAAAACAAACCCAAAACTACCCAACGACGACATCTGTGAAGTTCGACAGTTTCTTGTTTACGCGAGTGCATACATTAACCTAGTTATTACGTGGTGTTTGGTCGGAGTTCGATTCAACTGAGTGATTCCTGCCTCCATTTTGTTTTACACAAACTCATGATGACGTCTGACATAGTTTGCTAGTGAAGTGTCTTTTTGTGCATGATGTGGTGACCTACCTGATCTAAATTTAGATCCAAAAATAGGTCAAGACCAGCCGGGCCCGAGTACGAAATTAATTCGTAAAAAAATCGCAGTTCTTGACTCTTTGGGTGCAAGTCAATGAAACTTGGTAGTTCTTCTAACGGATAGCTGCCTGAGGTGTGACTAAAAGCCCCAGGGGCTCCGTGCACCTGGATTTGACAAGTTCAGTACCTTTAAAAAAAAGAAGAAGCTTATGCTGCAACAAAAATTAGTGGTAAAAACCCCAAAATCAGCATCCGGTCAAAAATCCACACTGATGTTGTTAAGTGTTTATCTGCTTCATATCAAACATTTTTGTTTAAGTACAGCAGGGGTTATGTTTCTGATATGTATTACACATGAGCAAAAGCTTTTTTTCACATTGGCCTTCTATGGGAGAAATTCAGTCTGCACTGCATGTGCTGGACTGCTTTTTATCAGTTTTGTTCTAGTTATCCTTTCTTTTGGTCATCTTGAAGCCTATTTGATAATGTTGAAAACTGAAGCTTTATTTTTTGTATTGGGGGCGCGTATGGTCTTCGTTATCTGAGGGAAAACGAATTCGTCACGCACTGATTTCGATTTGCAAAAACGCGCGCGTATCGAGTCGTCTTTCGCAGTTGGAACGCACTATTTGGCGACTGCGAGACGCATTCCCTGCCCATAATTTTGCTGGCTGGGTCAGCGCTTTGGAAGTCAATGAACAAGAAGCCGGTTGACTGTTCCACATTTTTTTTAAAAGTCTGATGATCTCACAAGCTGTGCAGGATAAGACGAGGACAGGAAAGGGATATTGTGCTTACACGCACAAACCAGTATCTGTGATGTAACTATCTGTGATATTATCTGCCCAATACTTTAAAGATTGTCATTTCCTGATGGGAAGGGTTGTTTTTTGAAACGGTTTGAAATACAAAGTTTAAAAAGTGCATTCAGGCCTTAGTGTGTCTATTCAACTTTGCTCCCCGTTGTGTGAGGTGAGTGACATTTTTCATCACGCTTGAGAAGTAAGCTTTTCCTAGCTGTTTGGTTTTATTACTGTGCTCTTCTTTTCATTCTCCTGGCTTTTGTCGTTACTCCGTGTGTGTGTGTGTGTGTGTGTGTGTGTGTGTGTGTGTGTGTGTGTGTGTGTGTGTGTGTGCGTGCGTGTGTGTGTCGTGCGTGCGTGCATGCGTGTGTGTGTGTGTGCGTGCGTGTGTGTGTGTCGCGCGTGCGTGCGTGCGTGCTTGCGTGCGTGCGTGTGTGTGTGTGCGTGCGTACGTGCGTGCGTGTGTGTGTCTGTGTGCGTGTGTGTGTGTGTGTGTGTGTGTGTGCGTGCGTGCGTGCGTGTGTATACGTACGTGTACGTGTCTCGTCACTCAGAAATATGACTTATTCCCCCCTCTGCTTCTTTACCTCTGTAAACTTGTAGGGGTAGTTATTTTTCGATAATGACCCAGCAACCAAACAAATAACGACCCAGCAACAGCCTGAATCCTCGATAGTGCAATGGGTTGAGAAGCTGTTCTGTTTCGGTACTACTTTTTTCGACTGAAAAGTTCCGAACGCTCTAACGTACGAAGTATACATCTCTGGAGCAAACAATACAAACATACCGCATCTAAATTAACAACTACAGGCCTGAACACATGAATCTCCATATAAAATCCATGAGTTCGGTTGTTTTCTGAGTCTAGATCAGACGTTCATCACAAGCAATTTCCCAAGGCAAGTAACTCATACTTTGTCTAGCGACAAGAGTAGTTCCCCTTCTTTTCACTCAGTTTCTTCGACAACAGACTGCAATCCGACGGTCAGTTTTCAACAATATTTCATTTAATAAACAGATCACACGCAACCAAATGCACACATCTCATCAATTTAAACAACATAAAGCGGTTTCATACACTATTTTCCCCAGAAAACTTAACTTCATACAGTTTTTAACGTTGGAACACGGGTGCAAAAGTTCGTCTGCTAGTCCCATTTGACGAAAAAACATTATCCTAAACGATACCAAAACATATACAGAACACACAATATCTGCCTTTGCCGCCACAGCAGAATAACAGCATATCCGTGTACTTGATTTTAGCCCAAAATAGGAAAACTGACAAGAAGTGTTAACAGAATGGAATGATTTGCACGGAACTATACAACCGCGCATTAATCGATCGCCTGCGCAGGTTGACTGGTTGAGAGAATAGGATTCGATCAAACTTTCGCAAAAAAACTCCTCTTTTCTTTGAATAACTGAAGAAAGGAGGAATAAAGAGGTTACACACCTCGTCTCAGTGATTATAAAAAATAATGGTCTCAGTTCGCGGTCATGAAAAAGCTCGCTAAAGCTCGCATTTTTCATGATCCGCTAACTTCGACCATTATTTTTGATAATCACTGAGACTCGGCATGTAACCTCTACATATTGCCTTGTCGTGACGTCTGTGAATTCCAATAAAAGTCATCTGTTGTCGAGCGCGCAGTGTCCCAATGTTATGCACTTCATTCATGTGTGTGTATGGGGGGGGGATGTTTTGTCCCCTTCATCTCCTCCTCCTCCTCCTCCTCCTCCCCCACCTCCTTGTCCTCCTTTCCCATCATTTCAATTGTTGTTGTTGTTGTTGTTGTTGTTGTTGTTGTTGTTGTTGTTGTTGTTGTTCTTCTTCTTCTTCTTCTTCTTCTTCTTCTTCTTCTTGTTCTTGTTGTTGTTGTTCTTGTTGTTCTTGTTGTTGTGGTGGTGGTTGTTTAATTCAAGTTATCATTATCGAGCTCACAAGCGTACAGTTTCCTGAAACAGAACAACTTCTCAACCCATTGCACTATCGAGGATTCAGGCTGTTGCTGGGTCGTTATTTGTTTGGTTGCTGGGTCATTATCGAAAAATAACTACCCCTACAAGTTTACAGAGGTAAAGAAGCAGAGGGGGGAATAATAATAAATAATGGAAGGCACTTCTCTACAGCTCGAAGCTCCTCACGCGTAGTGTGCGTGAGGTCAGTGAATGTTCTCAACCCAACATCTCACGCTTCAGAATTAAGCCTTTCCTAGTTGTTTTTTTCTTTTTTTGTGTGTGTTTTTTTAGTTTTGACTAAATATTTTAACATCGAGGGTGAATCGAAACGAGGGTCGTGGTGTATGTGCGTGTGTGTGTGTGTGTGTGTGTGTGTGTGTGTGTGTGTGTGTGTGTGTGTGTGTGTGTAGAGCGATTCAGACTAAACTACTGGACCGATCTTTATAAAATTTGACATGAGAGTTCCTGGGTATGAAATCCCCGAACGTTTTTTTCATTTTTTTGATAAATGTCTTTGATGACGTCATATCCGGCTTTTCGTGAAAGTTGAGGCGGCACTGTCACGCCCTCATTTTTCAACCAAATTGGTTGAAATTTTGGTCAAGTAATCTTCGACGAAGCCCGGACTTCGGTATTGCATTTCAGCTTGGTGGCTTAAAAATTAATTAATGACTTTGGTCATTAAAAATCGGAAAATTGTAAAAAAAAATAAAAATTTATAAAACGATCCAAATTTACGTTTATCTTATTCTCCATCATTTGCTGATTCCAAAATCATATAAATATGTTATATTCGGATTTAAAACAAGCTCTGAAAATTAAATATATAAAAATTATTATCAAAATTAAATTGTCCAAATCAATTTAAAAACACTTTCATCTTATTCCTTGTCGGTTCCTGATTCCAAAAACATATAGATATGGTATGTTTGGATTAAAAACACGCTCAGAAAGTTAAAACAAAGAGAGGTACAGAAAAGCGTGCTATCCTTCTTAGCGCAACTACTACCCCGCTCTTCTTGTCAATTTCACTGCCTATGCCGTGAGCGGTGGACTACGAGTATACGGTCTTGCTGCGTTGCATTGCGTTCAGTTTCATTCTGTGAGTTCGACAGCTACTTGACTAAATATTGTATTTTCGCCTTACGCGACTTGTTTCATTCTCCAGGGTTTCTTCGTCGCTTTGTGTGTATGTGTGCAAAACAAAACACACCAAAATACACGATAATTATGTAAAATATTTCAGCAAAATGAGGACACAGCAGTAACCAGGTAAAGTCTTTCTTTATTAATATTTCGGCAGCGACAAACTGCCTTCTCCAGGATCGTATGATGAAAGTATGATATATAAAATAGTGTGAAATTGTGTGTTGTTCTTTCTTTCTTTCTTTATTTATTTGGTGTTTAACGTCGTTTTCAACCATTCAAGGTTATATCGCGACGGTGTGTGTTGTTCATTGCAGACATATCAAGATGTCGTCAGGAGAGGACTACAGCATCAACACAGGCGTCATCCGCCGGTTCGGCACGGTGGACTACGTCCTGTTTGTCCTCACGCTTCTGGTGTCCGCTGGCATCGGGATCTTTTACGCCATCTGGGACCGGAAGCGGAACACCACCAATGACTTCCTGCTGGGCGGCAAGAACATGAGCGTGTTTCCGGTGGCCATGTCCTTGTGCGTGACCTTCATGTCGGCCTTGACCTTGCTGGGTAACCCGGCGGAGATCTACAACTACAACACGATGTTCTGGTATTTGGTCGTGGCGTTTATCTTCGGTGTCAGCGCCGCTGCCTTCCTCTTCATTCCCTTCTTCTATGAACTGCAAATCACCAGCACTTTTGAGGTAAGATTCCAAAGATATTTTTGATTTGTGTGTGTGTGTGTGTGTGTGTGTGTGTGTGTGTGTGTGTGTGTGTGTGTGTGTGTGTGTGTGTGTGTGTGTGTGTGTGTGTGTGTGTGTGTGCTTGCTTACAATACTGAGTATTGTCATTTTGTTATGATATTGATGTTCATATTTACCTACAAAACTATCATGCTAGCAAGTAGTTTCTACTATTTATATTTGTATTTTTCAGAAATATTGTTTGACCTTGTGACTCGTAAACGCTTGATTCATTCCGAGCGTAACTAAAATAATTCATGACTCGATTCCGTTAGTCAACAAGAAGCGTTGATTTCAGTTAGCAAAGCAGCTACTGAAATGTCTTCCCAATAATCTAGTTAGTGTACGTGCCCTTACGATTAACAATAGCCTTGAGACCACCGACATATTTATGTTGCAGTTATTTCTTTCACTCTTTCTCGTGTGACACTAACTCTTGAGAGAAGAACCCTCAAAATACCATTAGGTGTCTAAAGCCTTGGTCATGTCAGAGGCAGTTCATATAAATTCCTTCAGAGAGAGGTAACAAGACCCGCGTGTAAATAATTGCTGACATAGCACTGTGATCGGGCAGAGGAACTCGAATCAGTACTGCCGTGGGCATGCATGATAATCATTGAGTTACGTGCGTTGGTTGTGTACTTATACGATCAAGAGGATTGTTTGACATGTCAGTGAGTTGGTCGCGACGCTGTTTACAATTAATGAGTTAGTGACCTGTTTACCCTTACTATTTTGGAGTTATGTATTACTATTTGTTTGGATTTGGGAGGAAACAAAATACTCCATTTGAGTCCAGATTACGATTTTCATATGTGCTTAAAGTTACGTTTGTGTTGCTAATGTTGGCGTTTGTAAGCTCTGGGTTACTATTTTGGTCATCAGATTACTATATTTTGACTTGACCATCACTCTTGTCAAATTTGTTTGAGGGTGAAGAGGTCTGGAGTTAGTGGCCTTACAGTGTCGGTATATAAGTTGTTTCTATAATATATTCACATGGCCATCGAGAATAAAAGAAAACATTTCTTTTAAAAAGATTGGTCTATGGAACGTTTAATTTTACATAAAATGAAATCCAACAACAAATTAACTACCAACGTTCCAAAACTCAGAATCCAAAATCAAGAAAGGTATGTTATAGGAAAGTTTAACTGGTCCGCTAGTTCCAAAATCAATGACTGTAACGTTTTGTTTTGTCAAAATAACATACCTTTCTTGCTTATTTTACTTTGATGAAACGAAACATTCGGAAGTACGTCTACCATATGGTTTTTGCCTCTGACAGACATACAACAAACTATGAAATACATGAAAGCGCTGGGATGTCCTCTCGAACCAGATGTTTAACTTTTAAAGAGAGATCTAGATTTATAATAAGATTTGACAATAGCCTTGCAAACAAATATGTGACCCTCCACCACGGGATGAGTCGCATGTCACCTTTGCATGATTTTCATATTTGTACATTTTCCTAAAGAGTTTGTTATGCTCTATGCAGTGGTGAAAACCGTTTTAGAAAAGAGCGACAACTGTTTGAGTTATAAGCCTGTGACTAAGGTGACCCTCACACTGTTACCAGACACCCCCCGGACTTATATTAAGCCTAGCGCAGAACCGCGCGAGGTGACATGCGACTCATTTCGTGGTGGAGGGTCACATATGAACATTTTTTCCTGTGATTGACCTCAATGTAAACAGGCTCAATGAAGACAAGATATCATTGTAAACGGCCAACAGATGATGGGGCTTGGTGATTATGAAGTTTACTCTTCAGTGGATCTCAAAGGATTGGCTTTCCCAACGAGTTCTAATATCCCCCCTCCTCCGCGTGAAGCTGTAATTCACTTGAAGCACGGGCTCGTTTTATGAAGCTCCATAATTCATAAGGAACATAATTCATGGAGGTTACCAGATTGAGCCTGTTCCCGAAGTCCAAAGCAGCACTCGGAAAAAAGAGGACGCATGCGACGTCCTCTGATTCATAGAAGTAGTCAGTCACAATAACAGAGTACACTTTTATTGTTATCTTGTTAGTTCCTCTTACCTGCAGTCCCTATTGTTCCATTTCTTATGTATATAAAGACTCGGTTTTTAGCTGGTTAAAATTGCGCAACACCAGAATGACTCACAGTGAGTGTTAGACAGTCCTTCTGCCGTATAATTGACTTTTCTTTCCTTTATTATATAACCCCATTCCTGTCATTAAGAGGCCAAAAATATGTATGCCTGTAGGACAATGATATATCCAGTCGTCGTCGACTTTTCTTTTCATTGATTTGCTCTCCTGTGCTACGAGTAAATTACAACTTAACTCGTCGACTCTGATTGTGTTTAATCAGCAGGTGGTTCTTCGTTTAACATAAATCGCTGATATAAATCACTTATAAAGGTAATTTCA
>NC_090246.1:9332287-9361818 GCF_037325665.1 Littorina saxatilis | reverse complement strand
GATAAACAGAATACTACATGGCTTGCTGTGTCGTACCAGATTTACACTCGTTGCTTTTTTTTGGCTCACGAAGTGTAGCCTATGCGATCGTAACTTTGTCTGTCTGTGCGTTTGTGCGTGTGTGTGTGCGTGTGTGTGTTTGTGCGTGTGTATGTCTGTGGTAGAAACTTTAACATTTCCGAGTCTATGTGTGAGTGGTTATCCAAGACTATGGATAAAGCTCGCATAAGATTACGTCACGGTCAAAAGTGTTTGACGTCAATTAATGCATCATGACTGCATGCCTCCCTGTAGTCTTTCTCTCTCGCGTGGTGTGTGTGGTCTCGGTCATTGTTATTTTGAGCGGGCCGAGACTATTTGGCAGTCGTGTCCCTGTAAGTAGGCTACATGCAGACAGACAGATCTAGATCTAGTGTCTCTCTTTCTTGCACAGTGTCATTTAAGCTTACTGTGTGTGTGGGTGTGTATGTGTGACGGAGTGATTGAGTTTGTGTTACTGTTTGTCTATTTCTTACGTGAGCCTTGAAGGCTTCGCCTCTTGTAGTCCGGTGGCAGGGTATTTTGACCTAGAAATGCTTAGTTACAATCGTTTCTTGGCATTTTTGAGTGCTTTGGACCATAAGGTTTAAGAATCCGGCGGGTGTACAAATGACACCCTCTTGGAATTTTCATAATTCAAGATGGCGGCCAAGATGGCGGCCGAATACGGTATTTGCTATATCTTTCGAAGTAAACCACATAAACTCATAATTGTTCAGTCTAGGATAAGGTTTTAAGGGTCCAGGAAACCATTCCTTACGTTTGTATAGTTATTTCACAACTTGTTTTGGTTTTCAAGATGGCGGCCATAATATCCCTGTCCTCCCTCTCCTGCACAACGTCGTCGTTTTATCATCGTTTTGGTTACATGTTAATGACCTGATGAATCTAGATTGAAGTCAGTTTTTAGCCCGTCTCCTGCACAACATCGTCAACTTCGTCGTCATCATCACTAGGAGGCTTGCTGGTGAACTTGTTGCAACAAGAAAGCCCACCTGTGCAGGCACAGAATATAGTACATGGGAGTTGTCGGCCCGTACATCGACAGTTCCCTGTCTTGCAAGCTGTGTCTGACTCGCAGCCACAACGAATGAGCCAGAGGACGTAGTCTGGTGCTGGAGAAACACCTGCTGGCACAGGTATGCAGACAAAGACCTGTTTACGTCATCGGCTTCCCAGCCGTAGTCCAGTGGAGCAAGAGGTGGTGGATCTGATTCCAATGCAGCATACCACTGTGCAACTTGGAAGTGTGCTCGCTTCATGTTTTCCACAAATGCTTCTGTAGTTGGTGGCAAGGAACAGAGTTTGGGTGCACCAGCGGATTTGGATGTCTTTTTCGCCCATTGCTGAAGACGGCACTCACTCATTGTTTCTCCTGATTCATTGTAGGCAGCTGCCATGAATTCAGTCGTTTCCTTTTCCACATCACTCCATAGTGCATCGACCACACCAAGGGAATTCAAGAGGAACCCCTTCTTTGAAACGGTAACAGCTATTGTCTTGCCAATACCATAGCATGCTGCTACTGTGTCACAGCCACTGATACCATGTATGGCCAGGACTTGTGGGATGAGGACTGGATGCGTCTTGACCGTCTCTGGGATGTCAATACAAGCTCTGCCGTAGACTGATGATTGCATCATCAAAGGAGATGAGGAACCAGATTTTTGGTAGTGGTAACACAGTAGGGCAAACACATCTGTGTCATCTGAGATGACACAGACCTGAGCATCGTCAGTTTGGCATGCCGAGAGTGCGTGCTTGACAAGTCTAATGTCAGCCTCCTCATGAGTTGAATACAGGTCAATCGCTGCTCTCTTTCTCCCCTTGTACACTGCAGTTGGCACTGGCTCAACACCTGTCAGCAGTAGGCGGTGGTCTTGGGTGCCTTCGTCCAGGAACTCTTGGTCACTGAGTATTTGCTCACATGTGATGAGGTTTAACTGAACTTTGTTTGCGACACATTTAAGTACAGCATCCCTGGATGGGAGGGGAGACTTTGCAGTTAGTTTGTAAACTCGGGAGGGTCCTGTTTTGCCATCACGAGCTGCTCTTGTGCTGCTCTTTGTAGAGTAGTCATAGTATCTGTCCAGAACCAGATGCACTTTAGCATGTCTGAGACGATCTGCAACCCATGTCTTGAAAGAGTCAACAAATGTTTGTACAGTTCCCTGTGCGGGCCAGTGAATTGTCCATAACACAGCAGAAACATCGACCACGACGACAGAAGGTTCTCCCCACATCCTTGCAGATGTTGTAACAGCAAGACATTTCTTCAAACATGCTTTCCCAGTGGCAAGACGAATACTTCCATCTGGATGGAACATGGAAGGGGGGTATGCTGCTAATTCACAACTGAGTACCTGTCCAAGATCCACATCCCGCTGGCTCACCATCAGGCCAATCACTCTGGCATAAATTGCCTCCTGGTCAATAACAGCAAGGTCGCCAACTTTGACAGCCTTTCTGTTGCCAGAAAAGGTAACAACCCGTTTTTTGATTGGGTTGTAGAAGCCTTCCGGCCATGAAGACTCTGAAGCTTCCATCTGCTCCTGGCCCAGTATCAATGCTCTGTCGATGTTCACATCCTGCTGTGCTATGGCTCCTGTGACGACGTTCATTAGAGCACCATCAGGATGACTGTCGGGATCCATTGGATCAACACAATCTAACAACGTGGAGCAGATAGACTGGCGATCCTGTGCATCAGTTTTAATTCGCCCATTGGATTCTTCTTTGTGCACCAGTTTTGGTGTTCTGTCTTCTTCAGTCATCGTCTGCAAGTCCCCTGTCAGTGTTATGACTGCGTGTTGGCTGTAGGACCACGTTGCCACAGTTTGTGGATTTTGTGTGACTCCAATGATGCCACTCGGGCCCTTTCCTCGCTTCATCCATGTAGTTTCAATGAACTGGTCTGATGGAATGCCATTCCAGAGTCCATCCACGTGATGAAGAACCTGCTCTCCTCGAAGGAACTGCTGTTCAACTTCAGGTGGAAGCCAGGTAAGAGAGCGGCAGAAGAACAGGCCGTAACGAGCATAGTTGGGTTTGTGAGCAGCGAAAAAGTATGGAAGCATCTGATCCATTGTACAGATGAGGAGGGCGTAGTCAGGCTCGTGAGTTGCCCGAGTGAACTGCATGATGAGCAGTGTCGGTTTGATCATTAACTCTGTCCAAGCTTTTGTTGTTCGACTCTTAGCAGAGAGATCAGTAAGCACCTCTTCCAAAGAAGCCATGTTGGTCAGTTCATTGTTTTTGATGACTGGTCGGAGTAGCTCTTCGGTGAGAAGGCGGAGCGCACGCACATTCTGAGGATATTTCTGAGTAATAACAAAGTTGCATAATTAAACCATTAGTTTATAATCTCTGCTTCTCTACACTATTGATATTAACGATGTGGCGCACATTGTTTGTTTGTTGTAGCAAAAACAAAGCTGGATTTTCTTATTTTCTGAGCCGCAAAAGTAGCCACTGTTCATTTCAACCACTTACACTGATTGAATATTCATTTAATCACTAGAAATGGATTCCTTGACCCCAAAAACCTTACCATAGACACCAATATCATGATTCTACGAGGTATAGTTCAAAAGTTATGGCCGGTGACATATTTTGGCCGCCATCTTGGCCGCCATCTTGAATTGTGAAAATGCCAAGAGGGTGTCATTTGTACACCCGCCGGATTCTTCAACCTTAAGGTCAAAAGCACTCAAAAATGCAAAGAAACGATTGTAACTAGGGATTTCTAGGCTCTGGGAAAAAACAGCCCTCTGCCACCGGACTATTGTTCAAATAGTGAACAGCTCGCTTTCGCTCGCAGTTCAATATTTAAAAATGCAACTCGTGTACGTAAATCTGGTACGACACAGCAAGCCATGTAGTATTCTCTCTCTCTCTCTCTCTCTCTCTCTCTCTCTCTCTCTCTCTCTCTCTCTCTCTCTCTCTCTCTCTCTCTCTCTCTCTCTCTCTCAGTCTCTCTCTCTCTATCTCTCTCTCTCTCTCTCTCTCTCTCTTTCTCTCTCTCTCTTTCTCTCTCCTCTCTCTCTCTATATATACACACACACACACACACACACACACACACACACACACACACACACACACACACACACACACACACACACACATACGTACGTATATGCCATACTGTGAACATTGTGTAGATATATCTATCTCTAGTCCATCTCTGAAAGCCTTCTTCCTTCCCGTGAAAACTATCATGTGAACCATCACAGATCCGTCGAGGCTTTTACGTTGGATAAGAGCACTTAGCTTATAACTCTTCCACTTGCACACATGCAACCAATGTACAGCCTTGCTGCTCTTCGTAGATAGGAATCTTTTGCTGGATTTTCTTCCATATCCGACAAATGTGTGCAAATTTAGTTCAGCATTGAATATCGTTTCTGCACAGAATGTAATAGATGTTTGTTTGGTATGTGTTGAAAGGTCTGAATGCTCTTATATTCCAAATGAAAGTTTTGATCACAGATCTGTGTTAATTGAAGTAATAGTATTCATATTTTAACCCCTTTTTACATTTAGTCAAGTTTTGACTAAATGTTTTAACGTAGAGGGGGGAATCGAGACGAGGGTCGTGGTGTATGTGCGTGTGTGTGTGTGTCTGTCTGTCTGTGTGTGTGTGTGTTTAGAGCGATTCAGACTAAACTACTGGACCGATCTTTATGAAATTTGACATGAGAGTTCCTGGGTATGAAATCCCCGAACGTTTTTTTCATTTTTTTGATAAATGTCTTTGATGACGTCATATCCGGCTTTTCGTGAAAGTTGAGGCGGCACTGTCACGCCCTCATTTTTCAACCAAATTGGTTGAAATTTTGGTCAAGTAATCTTCGACGAAGCCCGGACTTTGGTATTGCATTTCAGCTTGGTGGCTTAAAAATTAATTAATGACTTTGGTCATTAAAAATCTGAAAATTGTAAAAAAAAAATAAAAATTTATAAAACGATCCACATTTACGTTCATCTTATTCTCCATCATTTTCTGATTCCAAAAACATATAAATATGTTATGTTTGGATTAAAAACAAGCTCTAAAAATTAAATATATAAATATTATTATCAAAATTAAATTGTCGAAATCAATTTAAAAACACTTTCATCTTATTCCTTGTCGGTTCCTGATTCCAAAAACATATCGATATGATATGTTTGGATTAAAAACACGCTCAGAAAGTTAAAACAAAGAGAGGTACAGAAAAGCGTGCTGTCTTTCTTAGCGCAACTACTACCCCGCTCTTCTTGTCAATTTCACTGCCTTTGCCATGAGCGGTGGACTGACGATGCTACGAGTATACGGTCTTGCTGAAAAATGGCATTGCGTTCAGTTTCATTCTGTGAGTTCGACAGCTACTTGACTAAATATTGTATTTTCGCCTTACGCGACTTGTTACATTTAGTCAAATTTTGACTAAATGTTTTAACGTAGAGGGGGGAATCGAGACGAGGGTCGTGGTGTATGTGCGTGTGTCTGTGTGTGTGTGTAGAGCGCTTCAGACTAAACTACTGGACCGATCTTTATGAAATTTGACATGAGAGTTCCTGGGTATGAAATCCCCGAACGTTTTTTTCATTTTTTTGATAAATGTCTTTGATGACGTCATATCCGGCTTTTCGTGAAAGTTGAGGTGGCACTGTCACGCCCTCATTTTTCAACCAAATTGGTTGAAATTTTGGTCAAGTAATCTTCGACGAAGCCCGGACTTCGGTATTGCATTTCAGCTTGGTGGCTTAAAAATTAATTAATGACTTTGGTCATTAAAAATCTGAAAATTGTAAAAAAAAAAATAAAAATTTATAAAACGATCCAAATTTACGTTCGTCTTATTCTCCATCATTTTCTGATTCCAAAAACATATAAATATGTTATATTTGGAATAAAAACAAGCTCTGAAAATTAAATATATAAAAATTATTATCAAAATTAAATTGTCGAAATCAATTTAAAAACACTTTCATCTTATTCCTTGTCGGTTCCTGATTCCAAAAACATATAGATATGATATGTTTGGATTAAAAACACGCTCAGAAAGTTAAAACAAAGAGAGGTACAGAAAAGCGTGCTATCCTTCTTAGCGCAACTACTACCCCGCTCTTCTTGTCAATTTCACTGCCTTTGCCATGAGCGGTGGACTGACGATGCTACGAGTATACGGTCTTGCTGAAAAATGGCATTGCGTTCAGTTTCATTCTGTGAGTTCGACAGCTACTTGACTAAATATTGTATTTTCGCCTTACGCGACTTGTTGTTTTTCTTTGTAAATATGCGCCGAAATGGCTGCAATCTACTGGCCGTATAAAATTTCATCTCACACGGCATCACTGCAGAGCGCCTAGAACTGTACCCACGGAATATGCGCGATATAAGCGTCATTGATTGATTGATTGATTGTATGTATTAAATTTTGTGTGTGGTCCCGAAGAAGCCTCCATAGGTGAACATTTCATTTTGGGGTTTTTGTGTGCTGTCCTTGTCTTGGTAAGTACAGATTTCTTTTGTTTTTTCAAAATCAAAAAACAAGAAAGTTAAGTTGTTGAAACATGTTGTTTGTGACTGTAACGTATTGTTTTGTCAATAACAAACGTTCCGACAACTTACCTTTATTGTTTTTTTATTCTGAATTTTGGAACGTTCGCAATCTCTTTGTTTTTGACTCACATGCGAAGCAAAAGTGAGTCTATGTACTCACCCGAGTCGTCCGTCCGTCCGTCCGGCCGGCCGTCCGTCCGGCCGTCCGTCCGGCCGTCCGTCCGGCCGTCCGGAAAACTTTAACGTTGGATATTTCTTGGACACTATTCAGTCTATCAGTACCAGATTTGGCAAGATGGTGTATGATGATAAGGCCCCAAAAAACATACATAGCATCTTGACCTTGCTTCAAGGTCAAGGTCGCAGGGGCCATAAATGTTGCCTAAAAAACAGCTATTTTTCACATTTTTCCCATTTTCTCTGAAGTTTTTGAGATTCAATACCTCACCTATATATGATATATAGGGCAAAGTGAGCCCCATCTTTTGATACCAGTTTGGTTTACCTTGCTTCAAGGTCAAGGTCACAGGAGCTCTTCAAAGTTGGATTGTATACATATTTTGAAGTGACCTTGACCCTGAACTATGGAAGATAACTGTTTCAAACTTAAAAATTATGTGGGGCACATGTTATGCTTTCATCATGAGACACATTTGGTCACATATGATCAAGGTCAAGGTCACTTTGACCCTTATGAAATGTGACCAAAATAAGGTAGTGAACCACTAAAAGTGACCATATCTCATGGTAGAAAGAGCCAATAAGCACCATTGTACTTCCTATGTCTTGAATTAACAGCTTTGTGTTGCATGACCTTGGATGACCTTGACCTTGGGTCAAGGTCACATGTATTTTGGTAGGAAAAATGTGTAAAGCATGTGAGTCGTATGGGCTTTGCCCTTCTTGTTGTGTTTGTTTGTTTTTTCAACTTTTTTCATTTCACTCACCGCCACTTTGTTGTTTTGAATAGTTTTCACTGGAAGGAAGGTATTTCTCTTCAACGGTGTGTTTTTATATTTAGTCAAGTTTTGACTAAATATTTTAACATCGAGGGGGAATCGAAACGAGGGTCGTGGTGTATGTGTGTGTGTGTGTGCGTGTGTGTGTGTGTGTAGAGCGATTCAGACTAAACTACTGGACCGATCTTTATGAAATTTGACATGAGAGTTCCTGGGTATGAAATGCCCGAACGTTTTTTTCATTTTTTTGATAAATGTCTTTGATGACGTCATATCCGGCTTTTCGTGAAAGTTGAGGCGGCACTGTCACGCCCTCATTTTTCAACCAAATTGGTTCAAATTTTGGTCAAGTAATCTTCGACGAAGCCCGGGGTTCGGTATTGCATTTCAGCTTGGTGGCTTAAAAATTAATTAATGACTTTGGTCATTAAAAATCGGAAAATCGTAAAAAAAAATAAAAATTTATAAAACGATCCAAATTTACGTTTATCTTATTCTCCATCATTTGCTGATTCCAAAAACATATAAATATGTTATATTCGGATTCAAAACAAGCTCTGAAAATTAAATATATAAAAATTATTATCAAAATTAAATGTTCCAAATCAATTTAAAAACACTTTCATCTTATTCCTTGTCGGTTCCTGATTCGAAAAACATATAGATATGATATGTTTGGATTAAAAACATGCTCAGAAAGTTAAAACAAAGAGAGGTACAGAAAAGCGTGCTATCCTTCTTAGCGCAACTACTACCCCGCTCTTCTTGTCAATTTCACTGCCTTTGCCATGAGCGGTGGACTGACGATGCTACGAGTATACGGTCTTGCTGAAAAATGACAGCTACTTGACTAAATATTGTATTTTCGCCTTACGCGACTTGTTTACTTCTGCTGCGTTACAGTACCTGGAGATGCGCTTCAGCAAGCCTGTGAGAATCCTTGGTTCCTGTCTGCTGGTCCTGCAAATGGTGAGATCCTGACACAGGTGCAAGAAATATACACCTTGTGTGCCTACATCCCTCCTACTTTTACCAGGAAGCAAGAATATAGACAGTAAAGCGTGTGTGTCTTATTGAAATTGTGTGTGTGTACGTGTGTGTGTGTGTGTGTGTGTGTGTGTGTGTGTGTGTACGTGTGTGTGTGTGCGTGTGTGCGTGCGTGCGTGTGTGCGTGCGTGCGTGCGTGCATGCGTGCGTGCGTGCGTGCGTGCGTGCGTGCGTGCGTGCGTGCGTGTGTGTGTCTTTGATTGCGTTTCGTATTTTTTGCGGAGTTTAATTGAAGGATAAAAGTCGTTTGTTTAAATCAATGAACTTTATACGCTCAGGTGCCAGGAGATATTTTACTCATAACATTTAATTACACATACTATACCGTGACTCACCAGTTCAGTTTAAGCACTGGTGAATCACGGTAAGCATGTTTATTTGACGAAATTTATTGGGGGGGGGGGGGGGGGGGGTGGGGGGGCGGGGTATTACAGTCTATATTTCGAACGCTTACGTACCTTTTTTTATGGGAACCTTTTCTTGTGTTAAAACTACTGTCTGTTTCAGTTACTGTATATGGCGTTTCTATTGTACGCTCCATCGCTGGCCCTAAATGCTGGTAAGTTCTTGACTGTGTGTGTGGGTGTGTGTGTGGGTGTGTGTGTGTGTGTGTGTGTGTGTGTGTGTGTGTGTGTGTGTGTGTGTGTGTGTGTGTGTCTGTCTGTGTCATGAAGTGGATTGTAGTGTGAATAAGGAGTTACTTTTCTGTATACGTGTTCTGCCCTATCTTATTACACTGACTCTTCAATCTTCACACCAAAACACTCCAAACACAGAATTTGGGAGGATGCAGACTTATTATTTTCCTCACACAAATTATAACACAATTCTTCACCTAAAGAAAACAACATCAATACCAATCAACGTCTCGTCCACACCGTTCATGCAATTTCTTTACAATCACTCCCCACACACTGTCATGATATAAAGAAATTATTTCAATAATTAATTACTGCACAAGGTAAAGTGTTGACAGACACTCACGAGTTCGTATCACGGCTCACTACATGTCGTCATTTACACCTTGTGCCGCTGAATCCACGAAGACGATGAATTCCCAGAAACTCTCCTTTTAGATGCCAACATGCACCCTTCACGTTTCTCCCCGAGAAACACTTTCGCCATTAACGAAAAGAACCGTCGTCTCTACGACCGGTGATGATGGAGACTCCTCCGTCCAGCCATCTGCGCCGATGTGGTCTCTCTCTCCACCATAATCACGCCTCTTCCGTGTGAGGTCCATCCCTCGCTCACGCTCATGAACTCTCGTCATGGAAACTCCTAAAGAATTAACCCAAGTCTTAATACAACATTCTCTTAAACCATCTCCTCTTCCTAAACATTCATGCATCATCTCTCTCGTTCATTCTACATTCACATTCCGTCCACAGTCAATATCCAAACTATACTTAATCCATGAATCACTTAATCCACTAATGACACAACCATACATAGCAGGGCCGGACCAAATGAGTTGTAAGGGGGGGGGGTCCTCCTTTTGGGGGGGGGGGCAAATCAGCGAAGTGGCGAAGCCACGAGCCTGCGCGAACTAGCGGGGTCCGGGGGCATGCTACCCCAGAAAATTTTTGAAAAACGGTTAAAATCTGTGCAATCTGGTGCATTCTGGGCCTTGTTTTGAGGGTTAAGGTCTGTCAGTGTGAGTTGGTGGGGGGGGGGGGGGGGGGTACCTTTTTCTCATCGGATTTCACATTGAATAACATTTGTTAGAGACACACACAAAATTTATTTAAAAAAAAAAAACCAAAAAAAAAACTCAAAGGTACATGCTTTTTCCAGGGGTGGGGTTCCGGAACCCCTGGAACCCCCCCCCCCCCCCCTGGGTCCGGCACCGCATAGTATCACTGTCTTAAACATAACATAAATGCGTAACAACAGTTATGTTCAAGAATTTCCCAACAAAAACCATAATACAATCACAACAAGAATTCTCTTTAACTTCACACTAAAATTTAGTGCACTTTGTATACACTTACATTTACATTCCAGCTATGTATTCAAGCTTCAATAATATACAACATAGGAAATCATTTACCTTAAGAGACCCGTCTCTTGAAAGAGTGTTTGTCCCCGACAAACTTGACACACGCTAGAAACATCTTGCTCGGTCGAGCATCTACAACGTTGTGACGTTATTAAACCAAAACCAGCTACATTTCTCATAAACACAACTCATGTCAAACTAGGGTTTTCTCGTGCAACACACGAAACCCGTGATATCGCTTCAAACGTGTCCCAGCATATCCCAATTCAATCTTTAGGGAGGTTAAAATCACGACATGCTTCACATCACAACTATCCTACTCACATCTTTGTGACAGTGTGTGTGTGTCTGTGCGTGTGTGTGTGTGTGTGTGTGTGTGTGTGTGTGTGTGTGTGTGTGTGTGCGTGCGTGCGTGTGTGTGTGTGTGTTTGTACGTGCATAAATGTCTCTGTAAGTGCGAGCGTATGTGTGTGCGTGTGTGAGTGTGTCTGTGCTTGCCGGCCGTCTACCTGTGTGCCTGTGTGCCTGTACCGCGCATGCATTGTCGATTCGCAGTCAGTAATTTTTAAGTGTGATGCTTCTTGTATTGCAACAGAAATCAGGGCTGTGGTAAACGAAGCGAAAATGTGTGCTAACAAAATAGGTGGTACCCAACCGCGGGATCGGATTGGTTGAATTTGAGATTTGTTGTTATTGTAACCGATCAGACCCGGCGGCTTGTTGTGCGGTTGTATATATACGGCACCCAGTTTCGCTTCGTGCACGCCTGCCAAGGTTTGAATGAGTGCGCAAGAATAAACGCAGGCAGTTTTCATTTGAATGAATTAATGATATGAGTGACTTGTTGTTTTCAGTGACGGGATTAAACCTCTGGGGTTCTGTGGTGGGCATGGGCGTTGTCGTCACCTTCTACACCACTCTGGTAAGCTTCGTTTTATTTTGTCTTCCACTCTCTCCTTCTTTGTATGTGTGTCTGTGTTAGGAAACGCTACCGTTGCTGAGCTTTGGTTCAGTTTTGTGTGTTGCATGTAGTTGACTTATTTGTACTTTGTGGGAAGGTACCGATATTATATTTTGTAAACACAATATTTATGCTTGGACGAGAATGCAGGTGAACTTTCTAGTCCTGTCAAAACAAGTTGTTTACCATGCTGTTTTAGTGTGAGTTCGTGGCGTTCGATCGGATTAAGGGCGTCGGCACCTTTTGATGTACGTCACAGAGAACGTCACCATTCTAGTCCATGGGCGGTTCGCATATAATGTAGTTGTATCATGTTCGGTCTGGAATATTCTCGAGATTGAGTATTTACTATATATGCCAGCGCGATTTGTATGTAAAAAAAGCTTCTATTTGAGTTCTGCTATGTTGTGCAGTTGTATGTATTGAATGCTGAATAAATCCTCGAACTCAATTTGACGAGTTGTTTTCTGTTGCTGCGAAGACGGGCGACGTAGAATAAAAGAACACAACTATACGACGTTTGAGAACTTGTGGCAATCTCAAGTGTTCGTGTAACAATTGGGGGCCAAGCCAAGGATCTACGTTTAACGCCAAGGGTTTTCCAGCAACAAGGACCAGTGTCAAGACAGTTACAGGAG
Organism: Littorina saxatilis; assembly: GCF_037325665.1. Classification (NCBI taxonomy): domain Eukaryota; kingdom Metazoa; phylum Mollusca; class Gastropoda; order Littorinimorpha; family Littorinidae; genus Littorina; species Littorina saxatilis. The sequence continues at coordinate 9,349,622 of NC_090246.1, read as the reverse complement.
GTAGCCATCAATCGGGTGTATCCTGAGGGATCAGTATTGAGACTACGGAACCGTGGATTCGGTGTGACTGGTGAAGAGTTTGGTAATCGCCGCAGCTCGGTACGGTGAGCGACGCCGGAGTGTATCGGGATTACAGAGGTTAGCTGCCGTTTGGACGAGACGGACTTCGTCGCGGAGCTAGTGCATTAATACTACGAAATACGACTGGGGTACATCGTGTACGTATCGTCAGCAGAGTGCGCCGTCACGTTAGACGAGGAGGGTGGCAGCCTGCGTCTACGAAGGTGACCAGCGACGAGAGAAGCATCGGAGATGCAGTAGAGACTGTGTTCTTTTAGAAGACTACATTCGTCTACGTTCGGGGCTGTGAAAGAATACAGACGAACGCACCGGAAAAGACCAGAATGGCTGAGTTCTGGGGAAAAGGAATTGAACTGGGACTAAAAGGCAAGCAGTTGACGGAGTTCGTTGAGTCCCAGACACGACTGCTGGCGCAGCGTGAAGAAAGACAAGCGCAGCGTGAGCGAGAAGAAAAAGAAAGACAAGCGCAGCGTGAAGAAAGACAAGTGCAGCGTGAAGAAAGACAAGCGCAGCGTGAGCGTGAAGAACGACAAGCGCAGCGTGAGCGTGAAGAAAGAGAAAGAGAAGCACAGCGTGAAGAAAGGCAAATAGAGCTGAAACGCTTAGAGCTCCAAATAAAAATGGAGATGAAGCGCTTAGAGCTTCAGACAGAAATGGCGCGTGTTCAAAATGAGCACGAGGCACCACGCCTAAGAGATAACCAGCAGCAAATGCTACACAGGGCACCGGAACTTCCAGCATTTGCTGACGGAAAGGACCAGATCGATACTCCAGACTTCACCGGAGAAGTTGAGGCCGTCTGCCTGAAGAAGCCCTTGTACGATCTACTAATTGGGAACATTGGGGGTGCGAGACGTCCTGATGACCCTGATTTCGAATGGAGAATGGGCTCAGCTCAGCCTGCTGCTGAGGAGGAAGACCCACTGCCATTCGCGAATGAAGATATCAGCGAACTGTTACGAGATGACAGAGCAACTGTGCATCGCCGCGACCAGCCGCAGGTTGTAAGCGCTGTGACGACCAGAGCCCAGGCGAAGAAGGACAAAACAACTACGCCACTCAGGGTCACCAACAGTTCTGCAACTGCTGTCGTGGACAGGGATCGGCTGATTCAGCTAGATTTGACCTTGACAAAGTACAGGAGTCGTCCTGTCAAGGAGATGACTAAGGGCGAAGGCACTGTGCACTTTGAAGTAAAGGCCAAGATCCTGTACAGAGTGTTCCAGCACCCGAGAGTCAACGGTGAGAAGCCATTACGTCAAGTTCTGGTGCCTCAACCACTTAGGCGCCAGGTGATGGAGGTGGCCCACGACTCTATTATGGGAGGTCACCTGGGTGTCAAGAAGACATCGGACAGAATCCAGGCTGCGTTTTACTGGCCAGGACTGCATGCAGATGTGACTCGATTCTGCCGATCGTGCGATATTTGCCAGAAAACCATACCTCGAGGAAGGGTCCCGAAAGTGCCGTTGCAGAAGATGCCTTTGATCGACCGACCCTTCAAGAGGGTGGCCATGGACCTCATCGGCGAGATCAAACCGCCAAGTGAAGAGGGTCATCGTTGGGTACTGACCCTGGTAGACTATGCAACCAGGTACCCAGAAGCCGTGCCTCTGAAGAAAATTGACACCGAGACTGTTGCCGAGGCACTTGTGGACATTTTCAGCAGAATTGGGGTTCCTGAAGAGATCCTCACAGACCTGGGGACACAGTTTGTCTCTGAATGCATGGAAGAGGTCAACAGGCTGCTGAGCATTCGTCACTTGACTACGACACCCTATCACCCGATGTGCAATGGGCTGGTAGAAAAATTCAATGCGACGCTGAAGTCCACGCTGAAGAAACTATGCAGTGAGCAGCCAAGGCAGTGGCATCGCTACATCAATGCCTTGCTATTTGCATACAGGGAGGTGCCACAAGAGTCCACTGGATTCTCCCCGTTCGAGCTGATGTACGGGCGGACCGTGAGAGGCCCGATGCAGATACTAAAGGAATTGTGGACGAAAGATGTGGACACACCTGAAGTGAAGAACAACCAGTACGTGTTTGAGTTGCGAGAGAAACTGGAGGAGACTCTCGAGATTGCGAGAGAAAACTTGAGAAAGTCTCAGGATAGTGGAAAGCACTACTACGACCGCAAAGCCGTAAACAGGAAGTTTACACCAGGTAACAAAGTGCTGATACTGCTCCCCACTGATCACAACAAACTACTGATGCAGTGGAAAGGCCCATACGAGGTTGAGGCTGTGGTAGGGATCAACGACTACAAGGTGAATGTCGGCAAGAAGTCCAAGATCTACCACGCTAACCTCCTGAAACTGTATGTGGAGAGACCTCCGGAAGCAGTACAGGTCGCAACAATGGTGGAAGAACCAGCCGAACTAGACGAGTTTGACGGTGAGAAACTACTGGAGTTGGGAGACCTCCACAAGAAAGAGGGAGTGGATGACGTCAAGTTAGGACCTGACCTGACAGAAGACCAGCAGAAGGAACTGCATGATTTTATGGGCGACTTCACCCATAGGTTCTCTGATGTTCCAGGCTCTACGTCCTTGGTCGAACATGAAGTCCACCTCACATCTGACGTTCCTGTTCGCTCGAAACCATACCCTATCCCGTTTCAGGCTCGGGAATCCTTGAAGAAGGACATCGACAACATGTTGAAGATGGGGGTCATCCGTGAATCATTATCCCCTTACTCATCTCCCGTTGTTGTCAAGAAGAAAGACGGTACAAACAGGGTATGCATTGACTTCAGGAAAGTGAATAAGATCACCGTGTTTGACCCTGAACCAATGCCGACGGCGGCTGATCTGTTCCGACGGTTGACTGGCAGTAAGATCTTCTCAAAGATCGATCTCAGCAAGGGATATTGGCAGATTCCTGTGCGCGAAGAGGACATACCAAAGACCGCCTTTGCAACTCCAGACGGAACGTATGAGTGCCTGCGGATGCCTTTTGGCATGGTGAACAGTGGTGCTACCCTTAAGAGGGGAATGCGAAAAATGCTCAAAGGAATGAAGAATGTTGTGTACTACTGGGATGATCTGCTAGTCCACACGGAGACCTTTGCGGAGCATCTGGAGACTTTGAGGGAACTGTTTTCCCGCCTGACAAAAGCTAATCTGACCGTGAGACCCAGCAAGTGCATTTTGGGGACCGACAACGTTGACTTCATAGGTCATTCACTGAAGGAAGGTCAAAAGGGGCTTTTGTTGGAAAACGTCACCAAGATCCTCAATGCGCCACGTCCTGAAACCAAGAAGCAAGTGTGATCCTTCCTTGGATTGGCTGGGTACTACAGAGAGTTTATTCCAAACTTCGCCGCCATAACGGCGCCTTTGTCGGACATGACCCGAAAAGGATGCCCCAACCGAATACTCTGGGGACCAGCTCAGGAGAAGGCATACCAGACCGTGCGCGACCTGATGTCACGAGACCCGGTGCTACGCCTTCCTGATACTGCCAAAGAGTTCATCTTGCGTACAGACGCATCGGACGAAGGGATTGGCGCCATGCTGATGCAAGAACATGGAGGTAAACCGTTTCCGGTCAGCTATGCCAGCAAGAAGCTGTCAGGAGCCGAGAAGAACTACTCGACCATGGAGAAAGAGTGTTTAGCCATCGTGTGGGGAATCAAGAACTTTGAACTCTACCTCCAAGGGGTGAAATTCGTGCTTCAGACTGATCACAAACCCCTCACCTACCTGAACTCTGCAAAGTTTGTGAATAATCGTATCATGAGGTGGGTGATGTACTTGCAGAACTTTGATATGCGAGTGGAATCGATCAAAGGTTCAGACAATGTTGGAGCAGATTTTCTCAGCCGAGTATGTGAGTAAAACTGTGTTCATTCTCCAACAGACTAATGTACATACCTGGATTTCAATCTGTTATGTATACATAATATGTGTACAGGTAGCGTTTCAATGATTGAAAGAAATTAGGTAAATTTCTTCTGGTGTTGGGGGTAATGTTAGGAAACGCTACCGTTGCTGAGCTTTGGTTCAGTTTTGTGTGTTGCATGTAGTTGACTTATTTGTACTTTGTGGGAAGGTACCGATATTATATTTTGTAAACACAATATTTATGCTTGGACGAGAATGCAGGTGAACTTTCTAGTCCTGTCAAAACAAGTTGTTTACCATGCTGTTTTAGTGTGAGTTCGTGGCGTTCGATCGGATTAAGGGCGTCGGCACCTTTTGATGTACGTCACAGAGAACGTCACCATTCTAGTCCATGGGCGGTTCGCATATAATGTAGTTGTATCATGTTCGGTCTGGAATATTCTCGAGATTGAGTATTTACTATATATGCCAGCGCGATTTGTATGTAAAAAAAGCTTCTAATTGAGTTCTGCTATGTTGTGCAGTTGTATGTATTGAATGCTGAATAAATCCTCGAACTCAATTTGACGAGTTGTTTTCTGTTGCTGCGAAGACGGGCGACGTAGAATAAAAGAACACAACTATACGACGTTTGAGAACTTGTGGCAATCTCAAGTGTTCGTGTAACAGTCTGTCACGTTCTGTCTCCTTCTCTGTCTCTCTCTGTCTCTGTCTGTCTGTCTGTCTCTCTCTCTCTCTCACTCTCTCTCTCTTTCTCTCTCTCTCTTTTTTCTCTCTCTCTCTCTCTCTCTCTCTCTCTCTCTCTCTCTCTCCTCTCTCTCTATATATATACACACACACACACACACACACACACACACACACACACACACACACACACACACACACACACACACACATACGTACGTATATGCCATACTGTGAACATTGTGTAGATATATCTATCTCTAGTCCATCTCTGAAAGCCTTCTTCCTTCCCGTGAAAACTATCATGTGAACCATCACAGATCCGTCGAGGCTCTCTCTCTCTCTCTCTCTCTCTCTCTCTCTCTCTCTCTCTCTCTCTCTCTCTCTCTCTCTCTCTCTCTCTCTCTCTCTCTCTCTCTCTCTCTCTCTCTCTCTCTCTCTCTCTCTCTCTCTCTCTCTCTCTCTCTCTCTCTTATTGTCTTATAGACTACAGCTTATCAAGATTTACGATATGATTTCTTAATCATTCGTGAATTGTTCTTCATAACTACGGTTGTTGTGTTTTTCTTTTGTGAGAAGAAAGTGCAAAGTGCAAAGTGTAACCGTGAACAGTTGAGTGCAAAGTGCAAGTGGAATGTGATGTGCTGTGACTCTGTTATCCAGTCAACGATCTTGTCTTCTGTGTCTCTGTGACGGATTTTAAGTGGAGGTGGTGATATACTCTTTGGACTGTAAATGTAAAGGTGGTGATGTACTACATATACATTCGAAGAACAAACTGTGGACTGTAAAAATAAAGTATGTCACAGTAAGTGTTGCAGTTTTCTCACCCCACTGATTCGTGTGACTCACTATCACTACCACAGTGCTGGTCAGCGACCCGCAAATTAGCCTAGCTGCCATCCCCACGGCGCTATCCGGCGTCGTGTCGTCGTTGAGTGCTTGCTGAGAGGCTTAAGCCACGCTCCACAGACTGTCCGGCGTCACACCTGGCACTTGAGATTGCATCTTACGAGTGTTACCCATCACAAAGGCCGGGCTTGTCCAAAGGCTTGCCTAAAGCCGATCAGCCCAGTCTCTTCAACTATGACGCGTGTTGTGTAAACACGTGCCGGCTGGAGGAAGATGCACCAATGACATAATGACGCTGACGAGGCTTCAGAGCCGCGAGCAAGGTCGCGAGCTCGCCGAGGTTATTCCGACCCTTTCCCCAATCCAGGTCACATTCCGCCCCCAGGCTGACATTTTCTACGTGTGGGTGGCGGTAATCCGTTACAGGTACATGGTAAGCCTGCCATGCCATGGATATACCTGCACATGGCAAGACTGGACAAAACCAGATACCAAATCCAGTATCACGCCCCTGCCAGAGGGGCAGATAAAATACAATGACACCAAAGTAGATGTGCGTCCGCTACCTGCCGAAGTGATCCAGACAACGGTCCGCCTGTTCCACCGGAAGGAAAACGGGGAGAACAAACAAGCCCTAGTTCTCACCCTGTACTACAAACAGAGCAACGTGCTGGTGCAAGGGGGCGAATGCAACGACTGGGTCATGTCAGACTTTGACAACCTGCAGGGAGTCGTCCTCCTTCTTGCCGATCATCGTCAGTCAAAACAAGAGGTGAAGACAGCCTGGGAAGACGCACAGCAGACCCTGACTCTTCCCCCTTGCTGCGACAACATTCAAGATGATGCGGCCAGCGTCAACGGAAGCAGCAGCGACAACGCAGAACTTCAGTCCGCCTCTACACCACTGGCCATCGAGTGGGCAGCCAGGGAGGAGCAGCAGGATAACGGCGAAAAACCGGATCGCCACGCTGATGTGTCTGGTGCCACCGCGCTCAGCACTGCCTCCATCCCTGAGGTGACTGACGTAACCTCAGATCCCAATCTCCCATCCCCTGCTGAGGACAACAACCCCACTCTCCAAACCCCAACAGCTGGGGGCGATACACACGCTAAGATCGCCAGTCCACCAGCTGTTGACCCTCCCTCCCCCCCACCCATACCCGCCGCTTCCAACGGTACCTCCCCTGATGCAGCTGACACTGCTGTCCCTGTACAGCCCGAGTCCCCGACCCCGGAGGTCAGTGCTACAGTGCAGGTGCCAGATGCTGCGGCTGTGGAGGTTGCTGACGACGGAGCAGAGCACACTGACGTCGGTGCAGCACCAGAAGAAGGGCTGTCTAACAACGCAGACGGTCAGCAGGAGGTGGAGCCCCACCATGTCTCTGTTCAGACGGACAGCATCGACAACAACACCATCACCGCCGCCCTCCAGGCTCAGCTGCTGAAACTGAGCGAAAACCTCGAAGACTACAAGGTCCAAGCTCAGCGTAAGCAGTTCGTGGTCAACCAGGAGAGGGACCGGGCTGTCCAAGATCTGGAGCGGACAGTTCTGGTGCAGAGGGAGCAGATTACAACCCTCCAAAGACAATACCAGAGCCTGGAGCAGAAGTCGAAGGTGAAAAACCTAAAGACCACCACCGTCACCGCCAAAAAGTCCTGCCTTGCGTGTGACCCAGCCTCCAACCAGACCCAGATCCCTGCTGATAATGGCATTGGTCGTAATGCCCAAGACGGCAGTGCTCATCTATCTGCCGTTATTCCCGCACCCACCTCTAATCCCTCCGATCCCGGTTCCCAACACATCCCACCCACCCCCCAACACCCTATTTCCCCCCACCCCTCTCCTCCCCGTGACCGGCACTCTGGGTCTACGGCTGAAGGGTCATCGCAGGCTGCAGGCGACAACACCACCGCAGAGGCCGACTTCAAGTCTGTCCGCACTACGCACCCCCTGAAGCTGCCTCCCTCCGCCACCACACTCATCATCGGAGACTCGAACATGAAGAACGTCAACTCCAAACGACTACATCGTGGTGGCGAGGTGCAGGTCAGAACGCTCAGGGGTGCTAAAGTAGCGGACGTCGCAGATATCTTCAACAAGTTGGATACCACGACCAACATCTCCAAGGTAGTGCTACACGTCGGCACCAACAACGTGGCTGCAGTCGAGGCACAGCCCACACTGCTGGCCAGTTTTGCTGACGGCTACCGTGCTCTCGTGGACTGCGTCAAGTGTAAGGTGCCTGACGCACATATAGCAGTCTCTGCCATTCCACCCCAGAGGCCGTGGAAAAGATTAGTTACGGTTCGAAAAATGAACCAGCGACTAGCTAATCTGTGCAAGCATAACGGTACAACCTTTCTCCCTCACGACGCTGTTTGGTCTACTAACAACGAGGGGAAGGTTGACCCTAGCCTGATACAGGACAAAGTACACTTCACCCCAAGGGGTCTAGGACTTTACCTCAGAGAGGTCAAGGCTTTCTTATTCGGCAAGAACAAGAGTGCTAAAACTAAGGCCAATACGGACGGAGATGCCAGTGTTAATGTTACGCACGAACAGCCACCCAGGCGTAGTTACGCTGACACGGTCTCCCATGGTGATAAGACCAAGGGCAATGAGGATAAGGCGCCGAGTGTGGCCAATGACACGCATAGAGACCAGGCCGATAGGCACGCTGCGCGATCAGGGCCGGAACTTAACTACTCAAGTGTCGAGGCTGACACGGCTAGCTATCATAAGCAGTCATCGGCACCACAATTCCCGCCATTCAATCACCTTCATCCTTTCATGCCTCAGGGGTATAATCCCTTTAATTTCCCACACATGTATCCGTGGCTCTTCGGTCGCCCTCCGCCCCCTTCTGGGGCCGGCTGGCCTTCACCTTACATGGGAAGTTACAATATGCATTAACGATACACGTGTGTGTGTGTGTGTGCGTGTGCTTATGCGTGTGTGTGTAAGGGTGTGAGTGTATGTGTGTGTGCGTAAAAGGGTATATGTGACAGTGATGCATGCCCCCAAAATCTGCCATGAACTGATGATTCACTGTATTTGACTTTCTGAACAATTCCGGATCGTATCTTCCTCAAACCTCGATTATTGTGTTGCTCTCTTCTTCTCGGTGAGATAGTTTTTAATTGTGTGGTACCTACCACCCGTGACAGCATATATTGCAGCGTGGTTTCCTTTATTGCTGCTGTTGTTGTTTTAACCCGGACATTTGCGTGTCACGCTTCGTTTGAACGTGACTTGAATGCGTTAGTGACGCTTTCTAGTGGCTTCTGCTGCACTCGTGTTAACACACCATTGTGGTGCCAAGACTTTAGTCGGTGTGACGATTAATTTTTTGATGAACTGCGCTGCGTGTTTTGGTTTATTTTGATCCCATGTGCATCTGATTCATTTTCTTTGGCAAAAGCGTCTGGCTGTTTGAGTCTTGCAGGGCCGGACTAGGCGAAGAGGAGGGGGGGGGTTGCCAGTGGTGGCCCAGGGGGGATGTCCCCCCTGGCGGCAGGGGCGGATCAGTTCATTTTATGGGTGTTTTTTTTCAAAAGTATATTGTGAAGATATGGGTGCGAAGCGCCGAGCCGACAGCGCAAAGCGCCTAGCTTGCTAGGGGGGTCCGGGGGCATGCCCCCCCGGAAAATTTTGAAAAAAAGGATGAAAAATGGTGCAATCTGGTGCATTCTGAGGATGATCATTACCAGTTTCAGGCAGCAGATTTTGTCACTGATTAATGCCCCAAAAATTGAAACTCAATGTAAAATAAAGAAATGCATACCTCATTCAATATTTTTATTTTTTGGCTGGGGGGGGGGGGGGTCCGGAAACCCTAGAACCCCCCCCCCCCCTCATTGTGGGGGTCAGGGGGCAAAGCCCCCTGAAGCTGATTGGTAGGTCATATTCTGAGATAGGAAAATGGTCGCTCCTTGCATGAAACGGCATAAAATAAGCAATAATAAAAAAAAAATTAAATAAGTAAGGTACATGTTTAGGCTAGGGGGGGGGGGTTGCGCAACCCCCATAACCCCCCCGGTAGTCCGGCCCTGTCTTGTTTGCTTTTCCGTTTTGTCTTCACTTGTTTTCTATTTGACTTTTGTTCTTACATTTGTTAGGTATTGTTTCGTGTTACCTACACCGTTTCTTGTGCTTATCCCCTTTCGTTTAATAGTGCTTTTTAATTTCAATTTTGCGTTGTTTTATAACCTATGAGAGATTTTGCTAATTCTTCCTCGGGCATACGTGTCGGTCATGTTAATGTGTATCACCTAGGCAACAAGTTGCATGACATCTTCTCTCTTCTTAGCGGACCCCCGCGCCTCCACCTCCTTGGTCTCACGGAAACCCGCTTAAATTTGCAATCTGATTCCGAACTTTCCATTCCCAATTATACTTTTCTTCGAAAGGACGCCACTCGTTCTCCCCAGACGGGCCTCGGCATCTATGTTCACAATGACGTATTGCCTTATGTCACGCGGCGCCCGGATCTAGAGACCGGGGGAGTGGAGAGCATGTGGGTTCAGCTAAAGCGTAGTGCTAAAGACTCTACCATACTTATCTGTATCTTGTACAGAAATCCCTCTTATAATTATGCCTGGTATGATGACTGTGTGCACATGATGGACTTGGTCACTGCGGCAAATCCAAAATCTGACTATATTCTTTTAGGGGATTTCAACATTGATCTTTTTAAAACACACACATCCTGGGAGTCAACTTGCAATTTATTTGGACTGCAACAACTGGTGCAGCAGCCTACGCGAGTTACTCCCACCTCCTCCACCCTACTAGATCATATCTATACCAATAATGTAAACAGGGTGTCTAACGTCCGGCTCTCTGATGTCAGTCTCAGTGACCACAGTCCCATCATGTGCACGTTGTCATGGAGACCACGGAAGCGTGCCAAGGGCGAGCATACCACCTTTGAGTACCGCTCAACTAAGAACTTTAATGAAACTTCCTTTTTATATGATTTGAGTCATGTCAACTTTTCTCCTGTACATAATTGTGATAATTTTGACGATGCCTTATCCTTGTGGCAAAGCTTGTTTATGCCTATTGTGGACAAGCATGCCCCCATTCGAAGGAGGAGAGTTAAACAAAAGGCGCAGCCTGGGTGGATTACAGCTGAAATAATGGAGGCTATGAAAATTAGGGACACGCTTAAGAAGGACAAAAACACTAACGAGTACAAACTTCAGAGGAACAAAATCAGTGTTTTAGTGAAAAATTCGAAACGTAGGTATTTCGAACAGATGATTTCGAATAATTGTGATACAGCGCACCTCTGGCGTGCCATGAACGAGGTTACGCATAAGCAGCGTAAGCCGTCTTTAGCGCCCTCGGTCGTGGCATCGCCAGACACGCTTAACAACCACTTCTTGTCCGCCGCGTCCCTCCTTACCCAATCTAATTCTATAGCCACACAAAACGAGTTCTCTAACCCTCTCCTTGAGAGTTTCTGTAGTGACCGGCTGCGGTCTGCTGACCAGAGCCCTATCCCTGCACTGGCAGTTCATGAAGTAGGGAAATATATATCTGACCTCAAGAATAAAAAGTCCGTGGGCGTAGACACTATTAGTACCTTCTTTCTAAAACTTTCACTTCCGTATATATACTGTTCAAAAAAAGAAACGCATAGTTGCTACTTGCCAAATTTGTTTTATTTTTCGAAAAAATTAACAGAAAATCCAATATTTAGATTATTTGTTTCAAATTTGGTATGGACACAGTTGAATGCACACACAGTTCATTTGCATCTTCAAATCAATCAGTCAATCAATACGATTGGGTGCCGAGGCTGTCAAGTCAGTAGGGGGTGTGACTGCCTTGAGCAGCAACAACTGCCCGGCACCTTCTGGGCATGGACTGGATCAGATGCCGGATATCTTGCTGTGGGATGGTGTCCCACTCCTCCTGAAGTGCCTGCAATAGATCGCGGTGATTTGCCGGCGCTTCTTCTCGCCTGCGCACACGTCTGTCCAATTCATCCCAGAGGTGTTCTATCGGGTTCATGTCTGGCGACATGGATGGCCAGGGAAGCACCTGGACATGGTGGTCGGTGAGGAACTGGGTGGTGAGTCGTGCTGTGTGCGGGCGAGCGTTGTCCTGCTGGAATATGGCATCCTGGTCAGCCAGAAGAGGAAGGGCGTGTGGGCGCAGAATTTCCTCCACGTATCGCTGGGCAGTTATGCGCCCTTGGACGTGCACCAGGGTGCTCTTTCCAGCGGTATTGATCGCCCCCCACACCATGACGCCTCCACCACCATGAACGGGTGCCTCATCCACACAGTTGGGCGCGTAACGTTCGTTTACTCTCCGGTAGACCCTCCTCCGACCATCATGTCGCTGGAGCAGGAAGTAGGACTCGTCGCTGAACCACACGTGTCTCCAGTGATTCCGGACGGTCCAGCGAAGGTGCTGGTTGCCCCACTGCACTCGGTTCTGGCGATGGCGGCGGGTGAGGACAGCTCCTCTGTGAGGTCTGCGAGCTCTCAAACCAGCTTCATGCAGGCGGTTCCGCACGGTCTGGTCCGATAATCGGTGTGGCCCGGGGAGAGCCTGGACAGAAGATGAGGCCGACAGGAAACGATTCCGGAGGTGGCGGAGCCGTATGAAGCGGTCGTGAGCAGCAGTTGTCGCCCTTGGTCTTCCCGCTCGTGGCAAGTCAGCAACGGAGCCAGTGGCTTGAAACCTGACCCACAGTCTACTGATGGTGCTCTGGGACACGTGGAAGTGCTTGGCGATTGCACTTTGACTTTGGCCTGCTTGTAAACGACCCAATGCAATTTGGCGGTCTTCTCTGCTCAATCGGGCCATCTTTCGTCGCTGAATTGTCGTCTGATTTCTTTGTGGCGAACAATCCGCTTTTATGGGTTTTGGAAGACATGGTGAGAGCTCAATATTCCCCGAGTTTCACGAGATTACACTGAAGCATGACGAGTGGTCATGCCAAATGAGTAATTTTGACATTGTAGCCACTGATAACGCATGCGTCACGTGCAGAGCTCACTTGTGGCAATGGACAAAAGGTCGACGACCAGATAAACATTTTCTGCAGTTTGGTGGATATCCTTGTAGCCATATAACTAAATTAACCAAGTATTACAAGCTATGCGTTTCTTTTTTTGAACAGTATAGTAGAGTCCCTGACGTTCTTGTACAATCTATGTATTAAAACAAAGGTCTTCCCTCTGGAGTGGAAATGTGCTAAAGTTATTCCTATTCCTAAGACGTCGGATTCTAGCGACATCAACAACCTTCGTCCTATCTCTGTTCTATCGGTGCTCTCTAAGCCTCTTGAGATGCATATCCATAAACATGTAATCCATCACATGGAAAGCCACGATCTTTTTTACCAATTCCAATCTGGTTTTCGTAAGTTTCATTCTTGTTCCACGGTTCTTGTCCGTCTCTGTGACACCTGGCTGTCGGCTATCAACGATTCCAAATTAGTTGGTGCAGTTTTCCTCGATCTGAGGAAAGCGTTTGAAACAGTCGATCACAATATTCTCATAACTAAACTAAAGTTTTATATAAACAACAGTGATACAGTAAAGTTGCTTGCATCGTTCATCACGAACAGATCCCAGCGGGTATATCTAAATGGTCAATATTCACAAGATGGTGTTCTAAATTGCGGAGTTCCTCAGGGGTCCATTCTTGGCCCACTTTTATTTAGTATCTTCATAAACGACCTACCTTTGCATATTACGAATAAAAATGTATCTTGTGAGCGTTTTGCTGATGATAGCTCTCTTCACTCATCGTCCAAAAAAATAGTTCAAGTGGAGGCTGACCTTCAGCAGGGAATCAACGACGTTGAACAGTGGTGTAGTAACAACAAAATGACCCTGCATCCCAAAAAATCCAGCAGTATGGTAGTCACATCTAGACAGAAACATCAGAGAGCGCCCCTTCTCCTCAACTTAAAACTGCACTCAGATCCTATAGAACAGGTTTCATCACACAGAGTACTAGGAATTGAAGTTGACCAGGAGCTTAGGTGGAACATACACGTTAAGAATATCTGTAAAAAGCTGTCAAGCAATCTCCATCTCTTATCTAAACTAAAACCCTTTGTAGACAAGGAGGGACTGAAAATGTTTTACGTGGCACACTGTCTATCATATATTAATTATGCCTCCACTGTATGGTGCGGTGCCAGTGAAAATATAATGAAAAAACTAAACTCCTTGCACAGAAGAGGTGCTAAGCTTATTGTAACCAATCCTTATCTGTCCACGTCAGAAAAGTTGAAGGTAGCCAATATTCTTCCACTTCAACAGCAGCTTGATTACAACATCTTAATTCTAATGTACAAGGCGCTCAATGAGCTGGCCCCACCATACCTAAATGCATTCTTGACTAAAGCTTCCGAGCGCTATGTGTCAAACAAATCTATATATATATTACCAAGGACTCGCATAGATCTATACAAAACTAGCTTTGCTTTTGTGGGACCTTCACTGTGGAACTCTCTTCCTTCGAATGTACAAACGTGCCGTTCATTGAACGCATTCAAAACCTCCCTCAGGAAACACATACTGAGGTCTTCATAAGTTACGCTGCCGGTATTGTAGCTAGCTTTGTTAATTATAATTATTTTATTACTCTGAAATATTGACTGCTGCATGCCTACATAATGCTAAATCTACCTGTCTTGGTAGGCTCACTGTGTGCTTGTTGAATGGCACTTAGTTGTGTGTATATTATTATTAGTACTATATGTGTTCCTCCTTGTGCGTCTGCGTGTGAGTGCGCAAGTGTGATTGCGTAATTAATGTTCAATCCTGTAATTGCTTTATTGATGTTCCATTCATGTATTTTCTACTACTTTTCTCATTTATTATTACTGTATGTTGATGTTTCTATGATTCTAGTCGGGCGCACGCGTGAATATGTGTTTGTGTGAATGTAAAGGGCACATTGTAAGATTAAGCCTATGGCCTAAAATGTCTACCCTTTATGTGAATAAAATGTTCTAAGTCTAAGTCTAAGTCTAAGTCTAAGTCTAAGTCTCTCTCTCTCTCTCTCTCTTTCTCTCTCTCTCTCTCTCTCTCTCTCTCTCTCTCTCTCTCTCTCTCTCTCTCTCTCTCTCTCTCTCTCTCTCTCTCTCTCTCTCTCTCTCTGTTCTGTTATTCTGCTTGCTTCTTTCTTCATATCTTTCTTTCTTTGTTTAATGTTTAGGCAAAGACTCTCTGGATGGGTTCATAGGACTTTGGCACACAATATTTTTTGGGAGGTATGAAGGCTGTGCTGTGGACAGACATATCCCAAGCAGGTGTAATACGACTGCTATACATGTACTCATCATCAGATGCATAGCTGTGTCACACTATGTAACACTATGTTAACATATATGTAACACTATTTGTAACAGGGAGGTATGAAGGCGGTACTGTGGACAGACACATTCCAGGCAGGGGTCATCTTTGCTGGACTCCTGGCTGTGGTCATCCAGGGGTCAATCGTACAGGGCGGCTTTGGCAACGCCTGGGCCATTGCTGACAACAGATCCAGGATTGTTTTCGACGAGTAAGTTTGTGTGTGTGTGTGTGTGTGTGTGTGTGTTTGTGTGTGTGTGTGTGAGTGTTTGTGTGTGCGTGTGTGTGTGTGTGTGTGAGTGTGTGCGTGTGTGTGTGTGTATGTGTATGTGTGTGTGTGTGTGTGTATGTGTGTGTGTGTTAGTGCATGTGTTAGTGCGTGTGTGTTTGTGTGTCGACTGACTTACTGGTCTCCATGAAGAAAGATTCAGCGTGTTCAGTTTAATTTTTTTTAGATCGACATATTGATTGAATGTTTCAATACCGCTTTACATGATCGACTTGTTTTGCTCTTTGCTGACAGTTTCAGCTTTGACCCGAAGACCCGCCACTCGGCATGGTCCATGGTTGTTGGGGGGATGTGTTTCTGGGCCTACCTGTATGGTATCAATCAGGCCCAGGTGCAACGTTGTCTCTCCTGTCCCTCCGTCAAGAAGGCACGCATGTAAGTCAGATCCTCGAACGTGTGTGTGTGTGTGTGTGTGTGTGTGTGTGTGTGTTTGTCAGTGTGTGTGTGTGTATGCGTGCGTGTGTGTGTGTGTGTGTGTTTTTGGGGGATGTGTTTCTGGGCCTACCTGTATGGTATCAACCACGAATCCCAGATGCAACTCTGTTTCTCCTGTCCGTCTGTCAAGAAGGCACGCCTGTAAGTCAGTTATTTGTTTGGTTTTGTGTGTGTGTGGGGGGGGGGGGGGGGGGGCGGGGTCGGGTCTGAATCTACATGTACTGTTATCGGGAGCAGATGCTGATCCTACCTATGTTGTTTGTTGTGCTGCAGGGCGCTGTTTGTCAACCTCCCAGGCTTGATTATCATTGTCAGAATCGCGTGTATGATCGGCATTGTTATGTTCGCCTTTCAAGTTGTTTTTACTGTCACCCAATCACAAATTCAGCAGTTTGTGCTGTAAGAACACAGTTATAAAATGTATGTGTTGTTACTTGTGTTGCAGGGCACTGTTTGTCAACCTGCCAGGCTTGATCATCATTGTCAGCCTAGCCTGTATGACCGGCGTCGTTATGTTCGCCTTCTACGCTGACTATCACCCCATCAGAATGTCGGTAGAGCTATAACATGTGTGTGATATTTGTTGTGTTGCAGGGCGCTCTTTGTCAACCTGCCAGGCTTGATCGTCATTGTCTGCCTTGCCTGTATGATCGGCGTCGTTATGTTCGCCTTCTACGCTGACTGTCACCCTATCAAATTCGGCCTCATCAGCAAGACGGACCAGGTATGTTTTCTGTCTCTTTTTACATTTAGTCAAGTTTTGACTAAATAATTTAACATAGAGGGGGAATCGAGACGAGGGTCGTGGTGTATGTGTGTCTGTGTATGTGTGTGTGTCTGTCTGTCTGTGTGTGTGTGTAGAGCGATTCAGAGTAAACTACTGGACCGATCTTTATGAAATTTTACATGACAGTTCCTGGGTATGATATCCCCGGACGTTTTTATCATTTTTTCGATAAATGTTTTTGATGACGTCATATCCGGCTTTTTGTAAAAGTTGAGGCGGCACTGTCACACCCTCATTTTTCAATCAAATTGATTGACATTTTTGTAAAGCAATCTTCGACGAAAGCCGGACTTCGGTATTGCATTTCAGCTTGGTGGCTTAACAATTAATGAATGACTTTGGTCATTAAAAATCTGAAAATTGTAATTAAATTTTGTTTATATAAAACGATCCAAATTTACGTTCATCTTATTTCTCATCATTTTCTGATTCCAAAAACATATAGATATGTTATATTCGGATTAAAAACAAGCTCTGAAAATTAAAAATATACAATAAATTATGATCAAAATTAAATTTCCGAAATCGATTTAAAACCAATTTCATCTTATTCCTTGTCGGTTCCTGATTCCAAAAACATATAGATATGATATGTTTGGATTAAAAACACGCTCAGAAAGTTAAAACGAAGAGAGGTACAGAAAAGCGTGCTATGCAGCACAGCGAAACCACTACCGCGCTAAACAGGCTCGTCAGTTTCACTGCGTTTTGCACGATCGGCTGACTACGATTATTGTGAAAAAATGCAGTGCGTTCAGTTTCATTCTGTGAGTTCCACAGCTTGACTAAATGTAGTAATTTCGCCTTACACGACTTGTTTTTTTGTTTGTTTGCTTAACGCCCAGCCGACCACGAAAGGCCATATCAGGGCGGTGCTGCTTTGACAGATAACGTGCGCCACACACAAGACAGAAGTCGCAGCACAGGCTTCATGTCTCACCCAGTCACATTATTCTGACACCGGACCAACCAGTCCTAGCACTAACCCCATAATGCCAGACGCCAGGCGGAACAGCCACTAGA
>NC_090246.1:9262287-9327287 GCF_037325665.1 Littorina saxatilis | reverse complement strand
GAAATAGACGATTTCAGGAGACAGGCAAATACAGTGTGGTGAAACAGACGATTTCAGGAGACAGGCAAATACAGTGTGGTGAAACGGACGATTTCAGGAAATAACTCTGTCGGGTTGGTATGGGTTGTAAAAGAGTGAATACTCTTGCTTTTTGAGGCAAGTTGTCCACACGTGCTCCGTGTCCGCGTGTTTCAGACACACTCCTCGCTCGTGACAGCAGAGTTATTTCCATCTTCGTCTATTGACAGCCAATTTTTTGTGTGCAGGCAGTGTACGTGGTATTCGGCGTCCTCAACGGTCCAGTGCTGGGGGTCATGACTTTGGGCATGTTCTTCCCATGGGCAAACAAATGGGTGAGTGCTTTACAGGTTTCCAATCAAATATTGCCCTCAGTGTTTTCATTAACTGGAAATGTTCGGTGCTTTACCGGATTAAATCTAAATTCAAATTACGTGAATGAAAATCACGAACAGATCAGTCCTACTGGTTCTGAATGCATTTGACTTTTTCGTATTATTGGCACGTATTACAAAGGAGGGATTCTTAAAATGAGGGGTACATTTACAGAGTTGGTGAACAGAAAATCTGAGGAAACAGGGTCTTATGAAGAGAGTCTTAAAATGGGGTGGGGGGGTGTGGAGTCTTAAAAGGGGGTCCCACTGTATTGTATTTTTGCTGCCCACAGGGGGCGTTCACGGGCACGCTGGCTTCCCTGGTCTTCCTGCTGTGGGTGGGGATGGGGGCCTTCGTCAACGAGATCAAGACCCCCGTCACCTACACCGTCACCACGGCCTGCAACTGGACCGCTCGCCCCACCCCCGCCCCGCCCACCACCACCCCCTCCCTCTTCAACACCACCGTGGCTGAGGGCGACGATACACAAGGGTAAGGCGTCCGCCCCGTGATCGGGAGGTCGTGGGTTCGAATCCCGGCCGGGTCATACCTAAGACTTTAAAATTGGCAATCTAGTGGCTGCTCCGCCTGGCGTCTGGCATTATGGGGTTAGTGCTAGGACTGGTTGGTCCGGTGTCAGAATAATGTGACTGGGTGAGACATGAAGCCTGTGCTGCGACTTCTGTCTTGTGTGTGGCGCACGTTATATGTCAAAGCAGCACCACCCTGATATAGCCATTTAAGCAAACAAACAAACAAACATACACTGGGGTAAGGGGCTGTAAACACGTTGTCAAACAGTAAATGATCCAGTTACTTAAGTTAGTTTGCTTATGTTGGATAATTGTGAAGAGCTGTTTCTTATTATTATTTGTGTGTGTTTTGTCTGTTGTTGCAATTTACCTATTTCATGTAACCCTTGGTTGCTTTTTGACTCACATGCGAAGCAAAAGGGAGTCTATGTACTCACCCGAGTCGTCCGTCCGTCCGTCCGGCCGTCCGGCCGGAAAACTTTAACGTTGGATATTTCTTGGACACTATTCAGTCTATCAGTACCAAATTAGGCAAGATGGTGTATGATGACAGGGCCCCAAAAAACATACATAGCATCTTGACCTTGCTTCAAGGTCAAGGTCGCAGGGGCCATAGATGTTGTCTAAAAAACAGCTATTTTTCACATTTTTCCCATTTTCTCTGAAGTTTTTGAGATTCAATACCTCACCTATATATGATATATAGGGCAAAGTAAGCCCCATCTTTTGATACCAGTTTGGTTTACCTTGCTTCAAGGTCAAGGTCACAGGAGCTCTTCAAAGTTGGATTGTATACATATTTTGAAGTGACCTTGACCCTGAACTATGGAAGATAACTGTTTCAAACTTAAAAATTATGTGGGGCACATGTTATGCTTTCATCATGAGACACATTTGGTCACATATGATCAAGGTCAAGGTCACTTTGACCCTTATGAAATGTGACCAAAATAAGGTAGTGAACCACTAAAAGTGACCATATCTCATGGTAGAAAGAGCCAATAAGCACCATTGTACTTCCTATGTCTTGAATTAACAGCTTTGTGTTGCATGACCTTGACCTTGGGTCAAGGTCACATGTATTTTGGTAGGAAAAATGTGTAAAGCAGTTCTTAGTGTATGATGTCATTGCTATGTAAAGATCAAGGTCAAGCATGTGAGTCGTATGGGCTTTGCCCTTCTTGTTTAAATAACTTTTGCCTTTCCTTGCATTGGTTGTTGGTTTGAGTGTTGTTGTTTTTGGTGGTGGTGGTGGTGGTTGTTTTAGTTGTAGTTGGTTGTGGTGGTTTTGTTGTTGTTGTTAGTGGTGTTCTTTTTTGGTGGATTGTTTGTTGTTTGTTTGTTGTTTTGTTTTTTTCTTTCATCTTCTTCTTTTTCTTCTTCTTCTTCTTCTTCTTCTTTGATATGTTTGTTATTGTTTACTGAGAGAATGTGGGTCGAGTAACGTCTATCTTTAATTTTAAGTCGATCACAGTGTTTAAGTTTTGGATTTTAAACAAATGCACGTGCCTATCGCTGTTTTGTTCTGTCACATGATACTGGAGCCAGTGAACATGATGTCCTGTAAACACAACGTTCAGTTTCATATTTTACATGGTAGCACGTGCTCATTGCTGTGTTGTTCTGTCACAGAATACTGGAGCCTCTATACAGGATGTCCTGTAAACACAACGTTCAGTTTCATATTTTACATTGTAGCACGTGCTCATTGCTGTGTTGTTCTGTCACAGAATACTGGAGCCTCTATACAGGATGTCCTGTAAACACAACGTTCAGTTTCATATTTTACATAGTAGCACGTGCTCATTGCTGTGTTGTTCTGTCACAGAATACTGGAGCCTCTATACAGGATGTCCTGTAAACACAACGTTCAGTTTCATATTTTACATAGTAGCACGTGCTCATTGCTGTGTTGTTCTGTCACAGAATGCTGGAGCCTCTATACAGGATGTCCTACATGTGGTACACAGGTCTCGGCATGGTCATTGTCTGGGGTGTCGGCTTGATCGTCAGTGCTATCACAGGTATCTCATCTGTCTGTCTGTCTGTCTGTCTGTCTGTCTGTCTGTCTGTCTGTCTGTCTGTCTGTCTAGCTGTCTGTCTGTCTGTCTGTCTGTCCATCTGTCTGTCTGTTTGTCTGTCTGTCTAGCTGTCTGTCTGTCTATCTGTCCGTCTGTCCATCTGTCTGTCTGTCTGTTTGTCTGTCTGTTTGTCTGTCTGTCTGTCTGTCTAGGTGTCTGTCTGTCTGTCTGTCCGTCTGTCCATTTGTCTGTCTGTCTGTTTGTCTGTCTGTCTGTCTGTCTGTCTGTTTGTCTGTCTCTGTCTGTCTGTCTGTGTCTGACAGTAACTATTAACGGTACTTTTATATCAAATGAAGTATAGGAAGCAGGGTTTTTTTATGACGAAAGCGGAACAATGGTTACTAGACTACACGGCGTAGAGCTCTATCGTTCAAGCTGGTTGGACGGAGAAGGGTACGATGTAATCTTTGCAGAACCTGGTACCTATCTACTAAAAGGATAAAATTCATCAATGTTCACGCACTAATAGCTGCGCTTACGCTCGTACCGATTTTATTAATGAATTAATTTAGCAAAGAGGCAGTTATCTCCCTGCCGAAGCCACGATTATTCCCCATGGAAAATTGTCCGTAGTGAAAAGCTTTTTAACCAATGAGAATTTAGCTGTGTTTGTTTCCGCGGGACATATCATCATGGCAGCGAACTGCACGATAATGTTCAGAATGTAGACACTGACGAAAAACTGACCCCATTTTCAAGTGTTTCGTGGGCAAAAGCTTTGACATGTGCATCTGAGTGGAATAACCTTGAGCGTGAAAAACAGGCTGTCTGCCAAAAAATTGACGGAACGAGTCGCAAATGGACAAACAGCTGAACGAGTACCTATCATCGTGTCGTCTGCTACCAGCGTCTGACATGTATTGTTTGACTCCAGCGAGCGAAGAAACACTATGTACAGCGAATTGACACTTCCAGTGATGCTGTTGTTGTCACTCCTTCAGATCCACAGTGTGTGTCAAGCTCTCCTGCCTTGGTCAAGCGTAAGAAAGCGAAATGCAGCAGTGTGCTGACCCCAGACGTCTTCACTACTACACTACTAGTTTTTCTATGATAGTGGTGGTCCAGTGAACGATACCTTCCGCCTGTGGTTACACATAAAAGGAAAGGGCACTGAGCAACCAGTGGAGACTTGTGCTGACATATGGCGAGATGTGTTGGTGAGTAAAAACCTGCTTGAATTTCATTTGAAATAGTTGTGTGTATATTTCTGAGCAAATTATGTTTGATATTGATAATCTTCTAAGTAACACTTCATAGCATCACAACAGTTTAGGATTAATATACCAGAGGTACAATAAGGTGCAGATGCAACATGTTATTGTTTATACAGGGGCCTATGTGATTGATATATATCATTTTTCTTGTATTGGTTACAGCTAATGAGTTGTTATGATAGTAAACTGCTTTTCAATGGGTTAAATTCAGAGTATGAAATGCAACTAGACAGTTGTTTTACTGCAAGAAAGATCACCTACTTTGGTAATTTTGAATTCTGACTGTAGGTACTAAGGTTGTCATTAATATTATGACAGAAATTCATATTAGGATACACAATAACACTGCAGTACATGCATGCAGACATTTGACAAACATAATGCTTGGGCACACACATGTTCTGTTCTGTTTACATGTCATTGTTTTTGTATCTATCTGAGTTTTAACTGCACAGATGTTTATTGTACACACATTGAAACACATTGTACACACCCCCTATAATGATGTTA
Source organism: Littorina saxatilis (assembly GCF_037325665.1). Lineage (NCBI taxonomy): Eukaryota > Metazoa > Mollusca > Gastropoda > Littorinimorpha > Littorinidae > Littorina > Littorina saxatilis. Next base: position 9,322,556 of record NC_090246.1, on the reverse strand, counting down.
TACATTTCAACCATTTATGTATCTGATTATTTCTCCTGCAGTTCCTCCCCTTGGCACTTGACCTACTAGCCTTCTTTACAAAGCTTCCTCAGCTGCATCTACAGACCTTACACAATTGGACTGGATTCAATGCTGCAGTGCAAGATGGCAGATTCCGCCAATGTCGAAAGTAGGTTTGATGAATTGTGTTCCATACAAAATAGGATATATATATACTAACAGAAACAGTGTAACGAATACATTGGAATTGGTTTCCACTAACATTTTCTAACACCCTGTCACTTTTTTTTAAGTTGAAAGGAAGTGAGGACATTTTATTTCTTGTAAGTGTATACAGTGGAACCCCCAAAGTTAAGACTTCCTCCATTTAAGACCTTGCCTTTTCAGATTTTCAGTTCATAACTTCTCTAAATTTACCCCCGATTTAAGATTATTCTTTTTAAGACCTGGTTTTCTCAGATTTTTGGAGGTCATAAATGTGGGTTCCACTGTACATGTATAAACCTAACATGTTTTTTGTAACTAACCACTTTAGTGGAAATGTAACTTCTTTTTTTTCAAACACTGGAACCATAAACTGTTTCTTTTATCTTTGTTCTTAGCACAGGCACACAAAATATACTTTCATTATTATTATTTTTCAAGCAGCTAAAATGTGTGTTTTTTTAAAGCAAAAATGTATTTACACTTTCTCACACAAACTTTTTGTTGTTTATTCTGCTTCAAGCATCTGATTGTTTTCTCGGCTTGCACGTTTTCCTATGTAATATGTTGTACAGATTGGGTACCTGTTTAACAAAATAACTGAAAAGAAACATGTATACACCTAAAATGGGTTTTTTGTTTTTTTTACCCTTCCACTTTATTGGACATGTCTGTTTGTGGGTTGTTTTTTTAAACACTGGATCCTTAAAGGTGTTTCTTTTATCTTTGTTCCTAGCACAGGCACGCAAATAAAATGTTATACTTTTTTTTTAAACACAAGCAACCAAAATGTGTTATTATTTTAAACAAGCATTCATTTACACGTACTCACACAAACAAACTTGTCGTTCTTTTTATCTACTTCAAGCACAATTATGCTCTTTTACCCCGCTTGTACGTTTTCCTTTGTCTGTTGTACAGGTTCCATACCTGCCTATGATAGTCAGCAGTCCAACAGACACATCCACAGTTCTTGCCATACATTCAGGTTTCAAGGGAACTGGAACTGCAACACATTGTCCTCGTTTTTGACCAGGCCATTTTTGGGAAAGCACAGGTCATCAGGTGGCAAGACCCAGTCTTCAAGGAGACCCTGATTCATTCCCGACTTTGAACATGCAGTGTACAAAAACTTTGCTGATCATGTGTACATTTTTCATTTCAAGATCCTATGTGAGCTGAGCGTGCATAGAACAGAAACTTTGTAGGTGTGTGCATCTTCCTCATATTCCGATGAGTGCTGAGAAACTTTGCGGTACATATCACGCTTTGACCTTGTGTCAACTGTTCCGCTTGCGGATAATGCAGTTATCTTCATTTGCCAGTAGTTGATGGTAGGTTCTATTAATAGTCCCTTGAAAGTCAATCATATAGTTAAAAGAGTTTTAAGTGTGTTTTGTACAGTTTGCAGCATGATATCAGGGATGTTCCTACACATTCATACAGAACAAATGTCCTCTAGCTCTTCAACATCAAAAGGACCTTTGAACGCTTTTAGAAACGTCAATGGACATCATAATTTTGTGCAAAACACATTCCATGGAATGGCTCCAAAATCATACGCTCAAGGAAAAGCTTAATATTTTCACACACACACACACACGCACATACACGCACACACACAGAGTCATATACAAAGAATATTTGTTCTTAGATTGTTTTATAATCTAGTTTGAAACATGTTCAGCTTTATTTGATCTTTGGCAGGCTCTAGTTTTTTCTGTGTGGCATATTTCCGTGAGCTTCGTTAAAATGTAATACGTAAGAGCGCTGAAGTTTTGTATAGAAAGGAAAAGTTAACGAATATTGCGCTGTTTGAAGGAATGGAGTTCTTTTCGCCAAAAGATTTCCAGTGATAAACTAAGATGTGGAGGGCGGTTGACCGTTCTAACTGGGGAGGGGTTGCATTATGTTGGTGGTATATATTACCCGCTATTACGAGCTAGTCGTGTGACAGAGAGTTTTCTTGCACACGAGACTGTAGATGTTTCACGACGGCTTTAGCCGGAGTGAAACAGCAGCAGTCGAGTGTGCAAGAAAACTCTCTGTCACACGACTAGCTCGTAATGGCGATTATGTCTCACAGCTTCAACAGAGGAGAGAACAAACACGTTTTGCGTACTCACGCTTGATAAACCTAAACACAGGAGCAGCCATTGTGGAGAGATCTACTTTTTGACGAAAGTGACCGAACAACTATAAATGACGTCTCGGAATATGTGAATGACGTCACAGTCATCGTCACAGTCTGTATCTTTTGAAGCATCGCAATCTTCATGACATCTTTCTGTGTCTGCATCCGCGAAATGTTTGTTCTTTCCGGGATCTTTGTCATCTATGTTCACAACTCTGTCCTTATAGTGTCAGACTAACAGGCCTCCTGAGCGAGCCACTTTCCAAGGGCAGCTAAATTCGCGTATGGAAACAGTACTGTCGTCTAGGATGCCGTTTTCAGTATTCTGAGCGTTGAAGAATTCGTAAAGAGAAGAAACGATAACAGCAGGAGAAATAAAAGTCGTGTGTGCATTTTGGGGTTTTTGGGGGGACGATTTCGAGTTTGAATCCGTTCTTGCACATGCTCCAAAGCGCGTAACATACAATCTTGCACACGTTTGCTTTAGTAGTGGCAAAGAAGGAAAGCGTGTGACATACATATATATCATCCAATTTCAGTAAAACTTCGGTCACGAATTAAATCATACATTCAATGTTAAGGAACAATAAACATAGTGTGCAGAAATTGGTTTTTTGATGTATGGCACACAGCTCCACACACAGTGTGGTTGTTTTTTTGCAACAAGTCAACACTGTATTTATAATACTTCAAAAAACATCACAGGAAAACGCAAACTTTTTTTACGCGTCAAAATGAGAATGTCAAAATTGACACATCAACTGTGTAGAAATCAATCAATCAATCAATGAGGCTTATATCGCGCATATTCCGTGGGTACAGTTCTAGGCGCTCAGCAGTGATGCCGTGTGAGATGAAATTTTATACGGCCAGTAATTGCTGCCATTTCGGCGCATATTTACCTTTCACGGCCTATTATTCCAAGTCACACGGGTATAGGTAGACAATTATTAACTGTGCCAAAGCAATTTTGCCAGGAAAGATCCTTTTGTCAATCGTGGGATCTTTAACGTGCACACCCAATGTAGTGTACACGGGGGGAGGGTTCGGACACCGAAGAGAGTCTGCACACAAAGTTGACTCTGAAATAAATTTCCGCCGAACCTGGGATCGAACTCACGCTGACAGCGGCCAACTGAATACAAATCCAGCGCGCTACCAACTGAGCTATATCCCCGCCCCAAATACGATATTGGCTCTAATTAAGACAACAAATTCAAAATGTTTGACAATATTGAGGCATTTCTGTATTAAAATAACACATTATGGAATGGAAAATAGAGTTTTTGTCAAAATCCCAGGTAGTACTGCCACCTTAAAGATGATTAAAAAAAAATTAATTTTTTTTTAATTTTAATCCAAGCGGAGCGCGGGCGAAGCCCGCGCGTAGCGAGGTAGTTTTTTTTTCATCTCCCAGCACTGAAAATTTTTTTGCCAAGTGGTGTCTGTCTGGACATTGTTCTAGAATTCATCTTTTAGCACAATATTAGCGACACTGTTTGGACAATTCTATTAAAATTAGGCGTACAAACTGATTTTGTTTCGGGGAATCCTCTCAGAGGATCAGAATTTTCATATAATATCATCGGAAGCTGTTACAACGGGAAAATGTGAAACTTTTGTCACTTTTTAACATGGAATTTCATCTTTGAGCGTTTCAAGCGGACTTTAATAAAATAGTTATTTGCGAATTAAGCAGCGGAAGACACTCACCGGTTCAACATGTGTATGGTCATTAAACCTCAAAACATTTCAGTAAGTGGTTTAGACAAACACCTCCGCCATGTGAGGGTGACTGGTTTGTAGCTGAAGAGTTTTTTTCTAAAGTGTGTTCTAGAGAAAGGGAGAATGTACGTTCTGGCTCACCGATTCCGACAGACCCTAAATATTAACGCAAAATAGGCTTCTGGACTAAACTTTTACTAAAATGAAACATGCGACAAAATCAGAAAAATACTGCATAAATCCATACAAAAAAAATACAGTAAAGTAAGGTTGTTTTGAACCAATGCCGGGTCTGTCGGAATCAGTAACCCAGAACGTACATTCTCCCTTTCTCTCATACAACGCTAAATTTAGTTTCCATTGAAATATTAATCCAATCTGCCCTTCGTAGCCAAGCCCAACACTACCGTATTGATCTGGGAAGGAAACCAGCCAGCGTGTGTTTTGATCCAGGCCAGGCCTGCTCTATATTCCTCCAATGGCAAGACAAGATTAAATCATGTGATAGCAACAGTTACGTCACGTCCGCCCACCACTTGGTGTTGATAGTAACATAGCCTAGTGATTTTGCCATTTCATTCCGGACTCGCCTGCCGTGCAGTTGTGTTTTCTGTGAGAGAAGTGTTTTTTACTGTCACTATATTTGCTAAATATTTATGTCTCAAGATAGCATTTCTGAAGAATTAGAGAGAGAAATTCTTGAATCACAAGTTGCTCATCAAAATCTATTAGATTTTTCAACACAGTCATCAACTTTAATTTTACATTCACCAACTATGGATATACCGGAATCATTGAGTGAATGGAATTCTGAGCAGTTTTTAACTATTGAAGAGCACCTCAGTTACCTCAACAATTTTGTTGAAGTATTATCGCAAATGAAAAATGAAGGGCCATCTCAGAGTGGAAAACTACCTAAATTTCCTTCACGCCCAAAACGGAAACTTTCAGATTTGTATGGAGGAAAACCAAAGAAAACCAAAACAACAATGACGTTCAATGAACTCCACGAATATTTAAAGTCAAAAATTGTTGATGTAAGCATGAAAGTTAGGAAGGAAGTGTTCTTTTTTAATCCGGAAGATATCACATCATCAGCAAGTGCCATTGAAAAGTTAGTTGAGGGATATAGACACATACAAAGACAGGAGGCAACTTCAATGGGCTTCAATTTGCAATATGGAATGGTTCTAGAAATCGCATTTAAGTTTTATGAAGCAGAACAAGGCATTCATAATGAGACCTGGGATGGCTGGTTGGAAAGAAACGTTAAAATTTCTTCTACGTATGCACGGAGATTGAGGGAGATTGCCCGTTTACTATTTCCATACAGAGCCAAATTCAGCACAGTTGGGATGTCTTTTTATGAAGTCTTCAACATGAGAAAAGAACTCAAAACCATGTTTGAAAAGAATGAGGATATCAGGCTTTATTGGGCTGAGAAAGTGACGTCAATGGTTCCAAATATACATCAACAGCAATCACAAGAGTAGGAAAAAAGAGTTAGAGCTAACACTGCAATCAGGTCACGCAACTGGCAGTTGCGCCAAAATAGGTCAACACCCTGCTTCGCGATTGGGCTGAGAAAGTGACGTCAATGGTTCCAAATATACATCAACAGCAATCACAAGAGTAGGAAAAAAGAGTTAGAGCTAACACTGCAATCAGGTCACGCAACTGCCAGTTGCGCCAAAATAGGTCAACACCCTGCTTCGCTTCGCTTCGCTTCGCTTCGCTTCGCTTCAAAGGCTGCCTTCGGGCGGCCGCCGAGTGTTAACTTATTCAATTGACTTGTTTATTTGATTCAAGCTTTTGATAAGTGTACTTGGTGGCTGCTTTGAAACTCAACAAAGCCTTCTCCCCTTTCACAAACACTCCCCTTTCACAAGCAACGTTCTCTTCCCCGCTGCAGTCAAAACAAAGCTGTCATAGCGGGTTTTCCCGATTGACAAAAATTCTTATTACACACTCAGACTATTTGGAGCCGCGTTTGTTCTCCAGTGGCCAATTGCATAAGAATATTCTGGTGATGAATAAACGCGCTTTGTGTCATTAGCATCTAAAGATTTCTTGTTTACAATAGTTGTGTTGATCTGATGAAGCGCGGAACTGATCTTAGGGTTGTCATGGTGAAACACTCGCTTCTGAAACAGTGCTTCCTTGTAGTTATCATGCGATATGCTCGACTTTACAACCTGTTTGCTTACACCCTTTGCTTTTTTAACCACCCCTTTCTCACTTGCAACACTGTACATCTTTGCACGCAATCCAACATACTCCTTAATTATCTTCCCATTCATTTCATCTTTCATCTTTCCAATAACCTTCTTGTTAACATTTGAGTGCAATGGTGATTCTTTAGGGTAGTCGCAAGTGTCATAAAAAGAATCTTTTCCTTTTACTGCAGGACTTTCAGCTTCTAGATCTTTGTAAATGTCATCCGCTGGAATGTCAAGTAAGAATGAATCTGTGTCTGTGTAAAGTACTCTCGATTTGGGATATCTTGGTTTCAAATAATCATACAAAAACTCAAGCATCAACAGTTTTGACAACTCTAGCACAGTAAAGCCTATGAATACTGGTTTGTCAAGCTTGACTACAAGTTTTTTCATTAAGATACCATACAGCTGTTCATGAAAGTATTTAAAGTCTTGATACTGTGGTTTGGATGTCAGCTTGATGGCCTCATTTTCTCTTGTAACAAGTCTAACATCCTTTCTCTTGTGTGGGTTTTCCATTGTCTTACCAAAGCAACTGTTGTTCATCAGTTTAAAAAAGTCTTTCTCTGATGCATCAGCGGCTTTGGTTCTCAGTTCTGTGTTTTTCATGATGTAAGGTTTCATAAACTGTTCTTGATCAAATAAAATTATACGATGAACAGCCTTCAAAATTAATCCATGTCTAATGTAAAACTGTAACAGTCTGTAGTGACACACATACTTCTTTTTGTGAAACAGATTGGGCACCAGCTTTGGAGGTTCTCTTGGGTTTACTTTTAACCTCTCAGCCGCTAAAGGATAATCATTATGTAGATCATGAAGTGATAGTGGATAGTCTAAGTCAACTTCTAGTATCCATCCCTTTCGACTGTCTGGGCCTGCTTTTAATATTGTCATCACAACACATTGTGAAAATGGTCCTGAATAGATCTTAAAGTTCCGAAATGGAAGCGTCTGACACATTGCCCAACCATACAAATTGTTTGCATCTAGATACATGATGTAATTAGAAGGTTTCATAGGATCAAAGTCGTCCAAGTATTTGTTGTTGGCTTTGCAGTAATTGTGTGAAGCCATACTGATTCCTCCACGTAGTCCATTTTCAATCATCTGAAGTGTAGGAAGATCTGATAGCAAGTCAATCTTTACTCCTGTAAATCTAAGAAATGCATCCCAGCTCATGCCTGGTGCAGATATGTAATGTGAAGGATCTAGATTGTAGTGCTTCATACATGTTCTTCTGTAATTCTCAAATATATCTGCAAGTAAACAAACATCAGCCAACAAATATTGATCATGATAATCACCCATTGTATTACATCCTAATTTATTCCATGCAGTCTTAGCGTGTTCATAGTCTTCGTCACTTATACCTTTACCCTTCAGCCGTGAGAAGTAAGCATCCTTTGGTGGTAACTCATCTTCATCAAACCTCTCCCACGAATCCATGTATTCATATGGATAGACTCCCTTTCTAACTAAGTCACTGTCAAAGTACTTACATGTGATTGGGAAAGCAGTTAGTGATGAAGATAAAGACTCAAGTGTTCCCATCAGATGTTGAGCAGAATCGTAGAAGTATAAACTATTCAGAGTAAAGGCCATGTACTTTTCTGAAGACTGCGCAATGCATCTTGCTTTGTATTCATCAGTTACTGCCTGCATGATCAGATGTGAATCATAACCGCGCAAGTTATGGAAGAAGATTGGAAGCTTCCAAGTCTTAGGATCAAACTTTAATTGTAGATTACATTTGCTGTGTGCTGCTCCTCGGAACTGCCCACTTACATGATCATGATCTCTTACTATTGGATTGTCTGTGTTTGGTGTTAGACTTTGTTCGCATATCCAACACTGTGTGGTAGAGTTAAACTGTTCTTGGTCTTCAGGTTTCATAACAATGTCTGAAAGATTCAGTTGTTTGGAGCAGTCATTTCGCACTTGGTTCATTTGCTGTAAGAAGTTCTTTGCTGCATTAGGTCCTCTGTACAATTGCGGTTTAGAATGTTTACCATCTGAACTAACAACAATAAATGCATATGAACAGACTTGATGATTACTTAGAGTTACTGTTTTAGGTAGGTCTTTTGGTAAAGGTCCTTCATATGGCACAATGATAGATTCAAAATCAGCATAAACAACATAAGGACTTTTCTGTAGTTTGCATACATTCTTAAAATACACTTTGCTGTCTGGCGGTGGTGTTGTTAACTTCACAACCGCATCATCAACGCTCTTACAATGTTGCTTGTGTATAAGTGCTGCATGAATTGATGGAATACGCAAGAGACATCGCCTACAAAAGTCTTGTTTACTATTGTGATTGCTTGTGCTCGCCATCAGTCTACTCATTGTACGAATCAAAGTGTAATGATATTTAACACCATCAGTCATTAGTAACATGTCAACATGGTTAGTATCACAATCACCAATCGTTGGTGAGTTCTTTGATATTCTGACTGGTTTCAGTTCATCTTCCTCATCCCACGTGTAAACATTTACGGTGATGGGTTTGTTTTGCTGTTCAAATTTGTCAATGCTTGTAATGCTGACAGGAAATTCAATACTAGTAAAGTTTAGTTTATTTCTGTATGCATGATAGTTAGACACTCTTTCTGCATTTTTCTTTACACTGTACAGTCTTGCCAGAACACACCACATAAAACATTTGTCATCATCATTCTTTATGTTCAGCACAGCACGTTTTTTGACAAGAGCAGGAGGTAAAGGTATGTAACTTCTACCTCTGATGGGGGCAAATTTACTTAGCTTCAATTCTATTTTTAGAATTTCACCTTCTGACCATCCGGATCCTTTCATCTTTGCATCCTCTGCAGCTTGCTCAAACCGTTTCATCATTTCATCTGCCCAGTTTCCATTCAATTCTGCCATAGAATTAAGTGCTAGTTGTCTGGTTGAAACATGAACTTCTAGCACCTCATCACTGATTGTTTTGTATTTTATTAAACTGACTATCTGCACTTTTACTGGAGGTTCAATCAACAAATTGTTTGGAATTTGTTCAATGGCGTCTTGCACACTGGACTGCACATTTTGAGGATCCGTTACTTGTAATTCAACGGTGTCAAATACTGTCGATAAAGATTCTAATACAGAGTCTTCCATCGCTGTGAGTTTGATTTTATAACTCAAAATAAAAATATAAATTAAAAAAAATGAAGTTGCTTAGAATTCTTTCTCAGAGCTTCCATTTTTGTTAACACTATAAAATCTGAAATAAAAAATCATTTAACATTTGTACCACGTGGAACTAATTGTAATTCCTCTTTTACAAAGGCTCTTTGCGGTGCTGGTTCTCTCAAGTAATATATAGGTGGATTTGTCTCTACTACTCTCTTGATTTCATGAATGTCAATACTCCAGATTGGATCCGTTGCACGCTTCCTGCTGTCACCCTCAGCTTCACCGGGTGCATATAAATATCTGACTTTCTGATTGAAAGGTAGTAATGCCACTGGTGTTGTTGACTTTGGAGCAACAGGTATTGTTTTCTGTTTGATTGCATCAACTGGTCTTAACCCTGTAGCTTTAAATACCTCCAGATTCATTGCTCTAAGTACTGATGGTAATCTTTTGACCCATTCAGTGTTACGCAATTTACTTTCTGTGTCCAAAAATTCCTGATGGTACTGATATGAAAACAGTTTTTCTGCCAACTGTTTGTTAAAGCTCTCAACAATAGCCTGTGACCTGTGGTTTCCTGGAATACCTCTCTTCACTGTAACATGATGTTTTAACAGAAGCTGGTTGACAGCTCCTTTAAACTCCTTACCATCATCGCACTGAATCATTCTGGGATACTTTAGTGGTCCACGTCTGTAAATTTCTTGCAGGGCAACAGCTGTAGCTATAGCACTTTTCTCTGTCAACGGTTCAGCATCTTTGTATCTTGTTGCAACATCAACTACAGTCAGTGCATACTTATATTTCTTCCTTCTGACTGTGTCATGCGGTAAATAGAGCAGGTCTATTTGATGAGTGTCATTCGGTTTAATGTTAACAAAGTGTGGTCGTGTAATTTTTCTTGGTGCAGGTAAATAGATCTGCCAAACTGCCTGCTTTGACAACCATTTCTTTGCTGTATCTTGAGAAACACCTGCTGCGTCACTGAGCTTGTCAATAGCAGTTCTTCCTTTCCAGTATCCTTTTGGGGAATAATATATTTTAGATAACAAAGCATCACTCATGGTTTTTTAAATGACAGAATATTAAGATTTGACAGCACGCGCAATAAAGTAAACAACAGCCATACCAATAACAATGAAAACAATCTCGCCCACCTTCTGCTCTTCTGAAGGCTGATAAAAGTCACCCAGTTTTGGAGGAGCACTTGTCTTCATTTTCTTTCCAGTTACAAGATAGTATTCTTGAATGGCTGCATCAACATTGGCAAAGGTTTTGTTTGCATGTCCTTGCTGCCTGAGTTTATCATTCATAAAGTCTAACTGCGCAATTCGTTTCTTCTCGTATTCATCCTGTGCTTTCGCCAGTTGTTCCATGGCTTTGTTGTGCCTTTCCCTCTCTTCACCATTTTGCAGTTTAGAAAACAAATAGTTGCTGCCAGAAAATGCAAGCGCATTTACAATCGCACCTCCCACCATCATAACCAAGCTAGCCATTTTATTGTCTTACATGTTTATATTTTCTGGAATAATTCCTTGCTTCACCAGGAAGTCTTTTGTTGCAAAGGAAGCTGTCACAACACCAATTAGTTTAGCACCGTCTTCGAAGTCTAACTTTCCCAAGTCGGCTGGTTTCATTCTGAGGAGACTTTTACCCAGCATTGTGTAACCTACACTCAAGCCTCCAATCACTGCAGCGTGATAAACTAGATTAACTATTGTCTTTTCAGAACTCATTTTTATGTTATCAAAATTAAAATATTAAAATTATTCCATATGAAATGAATCCACTGCAGGTACTACTGTGGGCTTTTTTATTGTTTGTACTGCTTTGTTTGTTGGTTTTGGTGTTTCTGATTTTGGTGTTTCTGATTTTGGTTTTTCTGACACTTTATATTTGCCTTGCCAAAGTTTGTAAAGCAAGTATCCACCTCCTCCAACAACAGCTGCTACAGCTACTTTTCTGTATGATAGAAATGAAGATTTTAATTCTTGATCAGTTTGTGTGACCTTAGTCACTTCAGGAATGTTTGGTGTCTGCTCAACTTCAGACATAATGTTCTGCTTTGCCTTTTGATTTAACTTTTTTTGTCTGTTCCATTCGGCTAGTTTTTTTCCTGCTTCTACTCTACCAGGTTTCTTTGTCACTGTGTTCACTTCTGGTATTTTCGTCTGCTCCACTGTCTGCTTCAACTGATCTGTCATCTTTTTTATTCTGAAAATTAATGTGTTTGAAAGTAATTAATCCAGCAACAAATGGTACTAATAAAGCACCAAATCGATAATACAGGCCACAGGCAAGAGATTCGAGGGACTTGGAAACAACAGGGTCATGAGTTAGATCATGTGTTAAGTCTTCCTCCGAGTCGAGAGGTGTAAAATGTCCAAAAATCTTTGTGTACAAACCTATAACAGTCTGTCCAATACTTCTAACCATCTTAGAACCAAGCACTGATTCATACCGTCCATGATACTTTTCTATATCTTCTGAGGAAAGATGTTGTACTTCTTCCACAGTTAACTGCTGCCCAAGGTAGTGTTTTGTTTTTCCACAAACAGCAAGTGAATACAATCTTTCTTTTTTATCAGGTATAGTCCTACTGTCACAGATTTCAATATCTGTAGCAGTCTGCATCAGCAATTCATCACAGTTCATTTTATTTTGATGCAGAATAAAATAAAAATCTAGTAATTAAACTTGAGTAAGAACTTAGGTAGGAACTTAACAAGAACTTAGGTAGGAACTTGAGTAAGAACTTAGGTAGGAACTTAACAAGAACTTGAGTAAGAACTTGACAAGAACTTAGTAAGAACTTGACAAGAACTTAGTAAGAACTTGACAAGAACTTGACAAGAACTTGAGTAAGAACTTGGTAAGAACTTGAGTAAGAACTTGGTAAGAACTTAGCAAGGATTTCTACAAACATACATACTGAACTGGTTGATCAGTTTTTAAAACCAGTTTCGAGTGCTTAGAAGATTTCAGATTATTCTTTATTCTTTCTCTCTCCTGTTTGTTTTCAATGACATCATTTTCTCGAAGGCACTCTTCAAAACTGTCACGGTCCTTTGAATAGAACAATGTTATTGTTTTGAGTTGCTCTCTAAAGTCTTTCAGAACTGCATTGTATTTTTGTGTTAATATCCAAACTGATATTAATGCATGTCGTCCACTGAATGCAAGCTTTGCTAGTGCACTTTTCTTTCTAACAATGTCACGTTCTGCTGCACAGTCATCAATAATAAACAGTGTTGGCGTGTTCTGAAAAAGATCGAAATAATGCTCCAAGCAAACATTTAGACGATCAGAAGGATTTACAATAAATATATTTTGATCAGACCATATGAATTTTCTCTCCTTGTATGTTCTGTTATGCTTTATGGTTGGACAGAATATGACTATGTGTTCAAAGTGATTTATGTAAACAGTCTGTAATAAATCCAAAACATATCTTGTTTTGCCGCAACCTGTTGCCCCACAAATCAAAGAACAGTGTGGATCTTTTGGAAGAAAATCTAGATACTTCATTTTAACACGTTCAATAAACAATATCCTGTAATCTGCTTTCAGAGATGTTTAACTGCGCATCTGACACAACAAACACGTAGATCTTAACTGATTTACTACTACTCCCTACTTCCTTTTCAATTTGTATTGTGATTCCTTCTGATCCGTTTTCAATTCGCCTTCCACTTCCATGCAGTTTGTTGTCGTCAGTTGTTCTGAGATCCAGCCATAACGCATATTTATTTGTCAAGAAATCTTCTACGCCAACACCGTGTAAATGTAGATCTTTAGCCACAAGATCAGATGTTGGGTCTTTCAATCTTCCTCCAGTAAAGTACTTTCTTGCTTCATCATAGTGTTGGTATGGCAGCATGCCAGATGCAAATATTTGGTTTGGCTGCCCTTCAATTGTGCAATATACTCTATTGATTAGTGGATTGTAAAACTTTTCTATTTGCCTTTCATATGAATCTTTTGGTTCCTCAAACAACATAAGTATTCCCTTCATTGACCTAGCTGGTGTATTCAAGTTAATGTTCCAGATTGGATCAGCCTGGCTTTTTGAAAGTGTACTGTGATTCAACACTCTTTCATAATAGATAGGCAGCTTAGAACTGTACTGATTTTCTATAAGTCTAGCCAGTTCAGGATGGTTTACAACATCAAACTCTAAAGAAATTCCAGACACCTTATACTTTGCTTCCGGGTCTTGTGAAAGCATAACACGATCATAACTATTGAAAGTCAGGTCGTATGACAGCCTGTCACGCAATGCTCCTTGATAGAAGGGAGGATGTGAATTTATGAGTTCAAAGTCAAGTGGAATACAAAATTTGTTTCCAAAAGCAACATTGACAGCGTTATCTTTTTTGTTGTCAGCTTTATCTCCGGCTCCTATTCTAACTTTTATCCCATTGTCTGACTGAATCCCTTGAAACACTCTGTTTTTCTTTTCATTGTCAGTCAACCAATTATCTGCATAAACTAAAAATACATCTGCATTATTCAATGACATCACTTCCCGCCCTTCCAGTTTGACAGTAATCTTCCTCACAATTGCTCTTCCTACATTATAAGCCAAAGTCCTATTTTCATCTGAGCCAGATTCTAATTCTAATTTGAATGATAGTCTTACAGTGCCTGGTACAATAACATCGTTCTTACCTAGATTAGGAAACCTAACAGTAAGTATTTCATTCTGATCAATAGTAGAAGGATTATTTGTAACTATAACTGTTTGCCTTATTCCTTTTACCCCGAGAGGTTCTTTCAGCCTTCTGTAAGGATCAAGAACAGAACCGAACGATTGTGCCATCTTTTTTTATTTTCAAAATAAAAAATAAGTTACAAATGGCAGAAGGTGGATTTGAAGATTTATTTGAGCCAGCGGACGACATGAGCGAAGCAATCCCTTTGGTTCCCTACCATCATTCACTGCATTATGAGGTGGCACGACATGAACTTCTGGAAGGTAAAGTTAGAGATTTCTACAAAAGTTTAGGAGAAGAACCTGATGTTTTAGATCCAAACCAGTTCAAAATGGAAGCAAATCATTTATATACAACTAACGATAAAGGAGAAAAAGTCCAACTTACATATAAATCTAATCCTGCTAAGTTTCTATCAAAAGTTTCACTAAAACAAAAACTTACTGCTAATAGACTTAGGCAATTAGATATTGTGCCTAGCACACGGTCATCACCTTCCCATGTTGTTTCCTTACTTCAACAAGCAGAACTAGGACTACCAACTGCTACTCAAATAGAATCTGTTCCATTGCAAGATCTTAATAAACTTGCAGATGAGGCTGATCAACTTATACAAGAGATAGAGACTTCTTTTTCTGAGGAAACTTCACTGAAGACTCCACATGAACTATTACCTATGAGAGAAATAGAAGCCCTTAATCAATCACTACAAACCATCAGAGGTGAAATAGCAAATAATCTGTCAAAACTAGGTCAGCTGGATGAAGATATAAACAAAGAGAAACAAAAACTTGCTGATGCTGATGATTTGAACCTAGAACAAGAAGTAAAAAACAGAATTTCTAAGCGTTTAAAAGATTTGCAGGAGGAGAAAGCCATAAGGTTAGAAGTTCTAAGTAATAATAGAGAACAACTGAGAACACAGGTCAGCAGAATAAAAAATACAATTCAAAGAATCCTTTACGAAGACACAACTCTTGCTGAAAGAATTAGAACGCTTTTCAGAGAGCAGGGAATCACAATAGCTAGTATACTAACTGCGTTAGGATTTGCAATAAGCACATTAGTGTTAACACTCACAGGTGGCACTGTCACACCTCCACCTCCACCTTCACCTTCATCTCCATCTGATCCGGGATGGGTAAAGAAACAACTCAAACACATTGCAGAACTATTAAAGAAACTAGCAGCAAAAGCTTTGGATGCACTTCCAGGAATCATTGGTTCAATTGTTAGCTGGCTGTTATCTTTTGCAGGTAAAGTTGTTGGTTTCATGGCTGAACATCTCTGGACTCTAATAGTTTTAATTGCGGGTGTTCTGCTAACGAGAATAAAGCAAAAGTAAGCCTACACCCACTCCACCAATTACTAGAGCAGTCTTCTGCGATTCATGATCATCACTAATACTAACAGCTTGATCATCACTAGTGACAGAATGATCTTCACCTGCAGCGTGATCTTCACTTGTCACGCTTTGTTTCTGTTCATTGTGATATGGCTGTAACATCGTTCTGATTTCTGAATTCAGTTCTTCACCCTTTCCAAGCGGCTGGGTGTCACTAGCAATAATGATTTCATTGTTATAATTTGTTATTGTTCCAATCTGCAGCTGGAGATCAGAAGGTAACATGTAAAGGCCGTTACCAACAGCAAAGTCAACTTTTGATCTTGCATAACGGAGAGAGTCTTGATACCTTTTGATGCTGGAAGGCAGATCAACTGCAGAGTTTATGACATCTTCTAAATTTGATAACAACTGTTTCTGTGCACCAAACCCTGTGCTTGTTCTCATTATGTTTGATCGTGTCTGTGCCTGCGAGCCTAGCAAGCACCACGCATATGTTCGGATAGATTCATTGATCCTTTCAACACCTGATCCAGTGAAACCTTTGCCGGTGTCTAATATAAAAGTAGTCCATGCATTGTGGTGCTGTTGTTCTATTGATCCTAACTGTACCTGCACATTTGAAGAAAAAGATGTATGACCTGGCCAGTAATCAAAATTATACCTCCTGTGGACACCCCATAAATATAGTGTTCCCATGCCATGGTTTTTGTCTTGCTTTTGCCTAAAGTCGGTCTTAAAATCTATATTGAATTCATTGCAGAGACGCTCATACACTTTCATGTTTATCCTATTGTTGAATGGGTTCCAGCTCTTTTCATGCGGCATTGGTGCCTGAAGTTCAGACAAGATTCTCCTGCACTGATAGTAAACGTGAAATGTGTACACACACTTTGTCAGTAAGTTTGAATTATTCATGTGGTCTGCATAGGACACTCCACATCCTGTGGTTGCACAGAATATTGCAAAGTTTAACTGATTCTGATAGAACTGCATTGGGTGAGAGTTCCACATCTTTGGAACACTATCATTTTTGATTGGGGGATTTAGGTAAGAATGGAATGGGTCAGGCACTTTAACGCGAATGGATTCTGTTTCTGTTACAGCAAAGTCCAACTCATGGAAAGAAATAGTCTTTGGATTGTAATATGGTCCAGTTTTGTATTTAACGTCTTTGTTGAATTTATACTGAATCATTTTTGTTGTTGAATAAAAAATGTTTATCACACTAACAAATGTGAAGACTAGTGTGCCAGTTAAACTTGCAAACCCTATCAACAATCAAAATGGAGGAATGAAAGTTGCACTGCATGAAATTATGTACAAGGTTACTTGGTATAATATCAGTAAAAAAAAGGCTAACAACTGGGTTAGAATTAATGGTAAAACACATTCTGTAGAAGATGGTTACTATGACTTCTGCACTTTAGAGAAAGAATTGTTTGCTCCAGTAGGTATTACAGCGAGTTTAAATCATGCAAGTCTCATTGCTACTCTTACTATGCCCAAAACTAGAGAAGTAAACGTTGAGTTTCCAACCAAACTCCTTGATATGCTTGGAATTACAAAAATATACAAGGGAACACGTCCCATTGACATGGATGTTAACAGTGTACTGTTTGTTCACATGAGAGAGCTTAACACATCCTATAATCTGTTTAATGATCAGCGTTCTGATCTGCTTAGGATTCTTCCACCGAGTGATGCCTCTTTTTGTAAAATGCACGTGCCAACATTTAAGACACTTCAGTTCAAGGACTTGGAGGAAGGGTGTCATGAATTCCTACACATTGATCTGAAAAATCAAAGTGGACAACCAGTTGATTGTTTGTTTAACATTACATTGGAAATAGTTCCATAAAATATTGAGTATTAAAATGTCGAGTGGACCTACAATAGCTTATCCTGTTGCATGTTCAACTATAGAGTTGAAAGATTTAGCAGACGCTATCGACTTTGAGAGCAATGCTGAAGTTGGTGCAGTGTATGCATTCGAGTTTACAGACACCGGTTATTACAAGAGAAAGGAAATCGACGATGAAAAGAAACCAAGATTTCTCAAACTAGGTCAAATCCGTGATGTTAATGTACCTGATCCAATTGTCGATGACATATACTACATGTGGAAACATCAGAATAAAAAATGGGTACTTAGTCCTGTTATCAAAAAGATTGACTGGGAAATGAAGTTTGAATTTGTGAGTCCATACACTCTTGTTGGAAAAGACGACACATTCCGTAAGTCAATCAATGCTAAACCACTAATTGTTAGCCTTGTTCCTGCGTTTAACAGCAGGGGAGAAGTTGCAGTTAAACCTTTCCATAAGAACAACTATCTCATTCACAGAAAACAAAGTGTTGAAAAGGACGCTGACACCATTGTCGATTTTATACCCAAGCTTCCAATAGGGCAGAATGCAACTATGATATTTGATATAGTTGTCAGGAAAAGGGAAGAAACCACAAACACTGTTCTAATGAGAGGAATAAATCTCAACTGGAGACCATTAAATGTTGAAGAAGTCAGAGTATTTATTGCTGTTCAAAAGGATTCTAACACAATAAAAAAACAGACGTCAAACCAAAATGTTGTTGTTAACGCAGATATAAATAATTTAACAGAAATAAGAAGTATTAATCTTACTTATCTTGATTTGATTGCTTTCTACTATACAGATAAGGTGTTAAGCAATGAACAGCTTCAAAGCTTAGCAGAAACACTGGCCAGTGAGAATTAAGATAAATATTTTATATTTTGCATTAAAAAGATGACTAGCAGTGTGAAGCTTTATCCTAATATTGATGAAAGTGCAGCAGAAAGTCAACAATTCAGACTGGCACACATTAGTAATATACAAAAACAACTAGAAGATGAATTAGAAAAATATTCTCGCGCTAGACGTAAGTACTCAACAACTTACAACAGCCTTTCTAATGCCAGCACTGGTTCTACTATCCTTGCATCAGCTGCAGGTGTAACGGGAACAATTCTGTTAGCTACCGGAG
This sequence comes from Littorina saxatilis, assembly GCF_037325665.1. Lineage (NCBI taxonomy): Eukaryota > Metazoa > Mollusca > Gastropoda > Littorinimorpha > Littorinidae > Littorina > Littorina saxatilis. The sequence goes on along the minus strand of NC_090246.1, from coordinate 9,304,064 downwards.
TAGGGACTCCAGTTTCTCTAATCCTAGGTGGTGTCGCAGCAGCAGTTGGTGGTTTATCATTTATAGCATCAGCTATAATGAAAAAAATTGTGAAAAAGCTTGAAAAACACGAATCCATTTCCACTCTTGCATCATCAAAATTGTCTAGCCTAAAACTGTCTATCAGTAAAGCACTTGAAGATTCAAAAGTTTCTGACGAAGAATTCAAACAGATACAAACAGACTTTGATGACTACAAAAGTAAGAAAGCAAGTATTCAAACAAAAACACGAGCTGAATATAACAAGCCAATCGATATAGAAGATCTGAAAAAGCAGTTTTTAAAAAAGGGGATTCAAATAGGACGGGAAGAAAAAGTAAAAATAGAATCACTTGTAAAGAGTTAACTATTCGTTTAGACAGTCACATTGCATGTATCAGATATAATTCTAACAGTGAAAGAACACATGAAGTAAAGTTTGTAAATGAGAGAGCGTATTGAGCTTAAGAATGTTGTATAAGAGAAAGGGGGAATGTACGTTCTGGGTTACTGATTCCGACAGACCCGGCATTGGTTCAAAACAACCTTACTTTACTGTATTTTTTTTGTATGGATTTATGCAGTACTTTTCTGATTTTGTCGCATGTTTCATTTTAGTAAAAGTTTAGTCCAGAAGCCTATTTTTGGTTAATATTTAGGGTCTGTCGGAATCGGTGAGCCAGAACGTACATTCTCCCTTTCTCTGTTCTAAATACAAATGACGTACTGGTAATGATGTAATGAGTTGTTCTAATCTTGTTCTTGGAACTCTTGCTGTTCCAAGCTTGTTCTTAGCAAGTCTTGGTGACGAGAACAAAGACTATCAATGAAATCTTTAGAAATAACCTCTGACAACGACGACGATGACGACGACGACGATAACAACAACAACAACAAATGACATCGACGACGACGACGACAACAACAACAACAACAACAACAACAACAACAACAACAACAACACACAAAAACAACAACACGAGAACAACAACAATCACGACAACGAACATGACAACAACAACACCAACAACTACGACGACAACTACAACGACTGGGTTATGATGACATCACCAATGATTTAAAGGCCGTTAAAAAATCGTTAAATCCTATTTCTTCACTGATTCTTATGAAATTTTAAAGGTAGGTTTGTTGTCCCCAACTTATTTTCACTCCATACTTTTCCAGAAGAAAAACATAATTTTGGCAGTTAAAAACCGTTAAATTTCAATTCTTCACCGATATTTATGAAATTTTGTGGGTAGGTTCGTTGTCCCCAACTGATTTTCACTCTATACTTTTCCAGAAGAAAGACATAATTTTGGCAGTTAAAAAACGTTAAATTTCAATTCTTCACCTATCTTTATGAAATTTAGTGGGTGGGTCCGTTGTCCCAAACTGAATTTTAAGACATACTTTTCCAGACAAAAAACCTTATTTTTGGCAGTTAAAAACCGTTAAATCTCAATTCTTCATCGATATTTATGAAATTTTGTGGGTAGGTTCGTTGTCCCCAACTGATTTTCACTCCATACTTTTCCAGAAGAAAAACATAATTTTGGCAGTTAAAAACCGTTACATTTAAATTTTCACCTATCTTTATGAAATTTAGTGGGTGGGTCCGTTGTCCCAAACTGAATTTCAAGACAAACTATTCCAGTCAAAAAAACTTATTTTTGGCAGTTAAAAACCGTTAAGTCTCAATTCTACACCGATATTTATGACATTTTGTGGGTAGGTTTGTTGTCAGATTTGACATGATGGCAGAATTGAAAGTGTGAGATATCCTGATGTTTCACAATTTATGCTGCATAATTCAGCCCCATAGGCGCTTGAATTTTAGGTGGAGTTGGGTTTTTTTTCAGCCCAAACCAGTAACCCCCACATGGTTTTCATGTCCCTTTCTGAGAGACTTCAAGAAGTTTCAATTTGACGTCATGATTAGCCTGCCGCATTAGCAAGTATGAAAACACGTCATCGATGACACATTTTAAGACAGAGAGAGAGAGAGAGAGAGAGAGAGAGAGAGAGAGAGAGAGAGAGAGAGAGAGAGAGAGAGAGAGAGAGAGAGAGAGAGAGAGAGAGAGAGAGAGAATCATGTACACACAGATGGACGACTTCGCTTGGGGTATGTACTGCCCGGCAGTACACATCTACTTAATTATTATTATTTTTTTTGTTTTAAAGAAACTTCTTGAGGTGTGACTCTAAACACATGCCCCCCTCCAAAACAAGGTTTTTGTAAAAAAAAAATATTGTAAAATGAATAAAAATTGATTTTGGCAACTGTCTCTTTGTGACTGACACTTTGCGATTATCCCCCTCCTTATGTTGCAATTTTCCAGAGAATGTGCAATACTAAATGTGAGAACATTTTTGTTTCTGACTACACATACCATGTCATGAGACAATTTGATGTCAAATCATTGTACCCTTTTCGGGACAACGGAACTCATTTTCTAGGCTTCTTATGGAGCCAGACCCTGTGGTCTATACTGCGTGCGCGTGAGAGTGAGAAAAAAATAATGTTCACACGTACGTGTTTAAAGGCACAGTTAGCCTCCCGTAAACCATCACAGATACTGTCAGGCTTTTAAACACAGTACAAACACCCTTCCATTTGAACGCTCACCGAACGGGAACATCCTAGGTGCCCTACGTAAAGAGCGAGCAATTTTCAAAGAATTAATCTTGCGGATTGTCTCCTCACACAATCGGACCGTGGTGCTTTTGGCGCTAGACCTAACTTTTAAAATCTAAATAATGAATTGACAGCTTGTTACACAAACATTCTTAAATCATAAAAGAATTTTTTTTTCATCAAGACAAGATCAATACAATTTGAAGTTTTGACAGTTTGATAAAAGAAAAGGCCGGAAGCAGGGTCACGCAAGGTCGTGGTTCTCGTAGCAGACGACGGTTTATGCCTATCGCCAGTTCCTCTGAACAGTCAAAAGCCATCACTAGAGTTCTTGTGAACCACAGCCGTTTGTTTCGTGCATAGTCAGAGGTACATAATAACGTGCTATTGCAGATAAGCTCACAGCGAATTACAAACTGACGACAACATTGTGAAAAAGGAAAACTGGATCACAAGGGTTCACGATGGCACAAATACATTCTTTGAAAATTGCTCGCTCTTTACAGAGGTCACCTAGGATGTTCTCAAGTGGTGAGTGTTTAAATGAAAGTGTTTTTGTACTGTGTGTAAAAGCCTAACAGTATCTGTGATGGTTTACGGGAGGCTAACTGTGCCTTTAACGAAGACGATACGAACAACAGAGCAGTCAGACAGTCAGACGTTTCGACCACTGGGGTCTTCCTCAGGCTCACACATCAGACGTTTCGACCACTGGGGTCTTCCTCAGGCTCACACATCAGAACAAAAGAAGAAGACAGACGACAGAACAGAAAGAAGAACTACAGGATAACGATTCACACTTTATGACTCACAAACCAGAACGGACAGAGGAGGAAGGGAGGCTACTCCAGGATAACAAAATAAGTAAACAAATAAAGGGAAGGAGTCATATAAATGAAATATAATCTGTCTGTATCAGCCTGAAGAGGTTCTCAATGACTGTTTCTGATGTTTGTGCCTGAGGAAAAGCCCAGTGGTCGAAACGTCTGACTGTCTGACTGCGTTGTTGTTCGTATCGTCTTCGTTAAATACGTGTGTACAGAATTTTGTATCCTTTTATTTCTCCCTCTCACGCGCATGCTGTCACCATTGTTCTGCTTTCGTCATAAAAAAAAAATGATTCTGTCTGTCTGTTTGTCTGTCTGTCTGTCTGTCTGTCTAGCTGTCTGTCTATCTGTCTATCTGTCCGTCTGTCCGTGCGTATCGGCTGCGTGTACAGAATTTCTATGGGTCTTTTTTTAATTATATTTAGTCAAGTTTTGACTAAATATTTTAACGTAGAGGGGGAATCGAGACGAGGGTCGTGGTGTATGTGTGTGTGTGTGTGTGTGTGTGTGTCTGTCTGTCTGTCTGTCTGTCTGTCTGTGTGTGTGTGTAGAGCGATTCAGACCAAACTACTGGACCGATCTTTATGAAATTTTACATGAGAGTTCCTGGGACTGATATCCCCGAACGTTTTTTTCATTTTTTTGATAAATGTCTTTGATGACGTCATATCCGGCTTTTCGTGAAAGTTGAGGCGGCACTGTCACGCTCTCATTTTTCAACTAAATTGGTTGAAATTTTGGTCAAGTAATCTTCGACGAAGCCCGGACTTCGGTATTGCATTTCAGCTTGGTGGCTTAAAAATTAATTAATGACTTTGGTCATTAAAAATCGGAAAATTGTAAAAAAAAATAAAAATTTATAAAACGATTCAAATTTACTATCATCTTATTCTCCGTCATTTTCTGATTCCAAAAACATATAAATATGTTATATTTGGATTAAAAACAAGCTCTGAAAATTAAATATATACAAATTATTATCAAAATTAAATTGTCGAAATCAATTTAAAAACACTTTCATCTTATTCCTTGTCGGTTCCTGATTCCAAAAACATATAGATATGATATGTTTGGATTAAAAACACGCTCAGAAAGTTAAAACAAAGAGAGGTACAGAAAAGCGTGCTATCCTTCTTAGCGCAACTACTACCCCGCTCTTCTTGTCAATTTCACTGCCTTTGCCATGAGCGGTGGACTGACGATGCTCCGAGTATACGGTCTTGCTGTAAAATGGCATTGCGTTCAGTTTCATTCTGTGAGTTCGACAGCTACTTGACTAAATATTGTATTTTCGCCTTACGCGACTTGTTCCAGGTTTCATAAAACCGACAACCGTGGACCCCCGACTGATCTTGCCAGTCTTCGACAAGCTGTTCCCCTACCTTCCTGAGAAGGTGCTCAAACCGCTACGCTTCGGCATCGTGCATGAAGGGGTGGGTGCTGTCTATAGCTGTGTCGGTGTCCGTGTTTGTTTGGTGGATTTTTTGTTTTCCGTTTGATCCTGCCCATATTTGAAAATGTTTCCCTCTACCTGTGCTCAAACCGCTGCGCTTCGGCATCCTGCATCAAGGGGTAGGTGTTTTTTTGTTATATTTAGTCAAGTTTTGACTAAATATTTTAACATCGAGGGGGAATCGAAACGAGGGTCGTGGTGTATGTGCGTGCGTGTGTGCGTGTGTGCGTGCGTGTGTGTGTGTGTGTAGAGCGATTCAGACTAAACTACTGGACCGATCTTTATGAAATTTGACATGAGAGTTCCTGGGTATGAAATCCCCGAACGTTTTTTTCAGTTTTTTGATAAATGTCTTTTATGACGTCATATCCGGCTTTTCGTGAAAGTTGAGGCGGCACTGTCACGCCCTCATTTTTCAACCAAATTGGTTGAAATTTTGGTCAAGTACTCTTCGACGAAGCCCGGGGTTTGGTATTGCATTTCAGCTTGGTGGCTTAAAAATTAATTAATGACTTTGGTCATTAAAAATCGGAAAATTGTAAAAAAAAATAAAAATTTATAAAATGATCCAAATTTACGTTTATCTTATTCTCCATCATTTGCTGATTCCAAAAACATATAAATATGTTATATTCGGATTAAAACCAAGCTCTGAAAATTAAATATATAAAAATTATTATCAAAATTTTTTTTCGAAATCAATTTAAAAACACTTTCATCTTATTCCTTGTCGGTTCCTGATTCCAAAAATATATAGATATGATATGTTTGGATTAAAAACACGCTCAGAAAGTTAAAACAAAGAGAGGTACAGAAAAGCGTGCTATCCTTCTTAGCGCAACTACTACCCCGCTCTTCTTGTCAATTCCACGTGCACTGTCTTTGCCACGGGCGGTGGAGTGACGATGCTACGAGTATACGGTCTTGCTGCGTTGCGTTGCGTTCAGTTTCATTCTGTGAGTTCGACAGCTACTTGACTAAATATTGTATTTTCGCCTTACGCGACTTGTTTGTTTGTTTATTTGTTTGTTTGATTGTTTGTTTTTTTGTTTTGATCTCCGTCTGATCCTGCCCATATTTGACAAGCTTTCCGTCTACCTGCCATAGGAGGTGCTCAAACCGCTGCGCTTCGGCATCGTGCATCAAGGGGTAGGTGTGTGTGTGTGTGTTTGTTTGTTTGTTTGTTTGTTTGTTTTGATCTCCGTCTGATCCTGCCCATATTTGACAAGCTTTCCGTCTACCTGCCATGGAAGGTGCTCAAACTGCTGCGCTTCGGCAACGTGCATAAAGGGGTAGGTGCTGTTTTTGTGGGTTTTTGTGGGGTTTTTTCATCTCATTCTGATCCTGCCAATATTTGACAAGCTTTCCTTCTGCCTGCCTTAGAAGGTGCTCAAACCGCGACGCTTTTGCATCGTACATGGAGGGGTATGTTATGTCTGTGTGTTTGAATGTTTGTTTGTTGTTGTTTTTTGTTTGTTTGTTTTTGTTTGTTTGTTTGTTTGTTTGTTTGTTTGTCTGATCCTGCCCATATTTGACAAGCTGCTTGAGAAGGCGCTTGGGCATCGTACATGAAGGGTTAAAGGTGTCAAAGTCATGAAGCGTATGTGTGTGTAGGTGTGTCCGCGCGTAGGCTATGTGTGTTTCAGTTTGAGTTTGTGTGAGTGTTTGTTTGAGGGCGCGTGTGCGGGTTTAAGTGTTTTATATTAATTTATGAGTTTGGTCATTAAAAATCAGAAAATTCTAATTAAAATTAAGTTGTTGTAAACGATACAAAAAGAGTGTCATCTTATTCTTGATCATTTCTTGATTCCCACAACATTAACAGCTATTGTGTTTTCAGCGTAGCAATAGGGTCCGATATTTAGACGAGACAAGGATAACGCCGACGAGTCGAAGACGAGTCGCATTATACTTGTTCGAGTCTAAATATCGGACCCTATTGTTACGCTGAAAACACAATAGCGATTATATCGCTGTTCTGACCTTGATTTGTTGTTCCAAACTGACAGTTTTTACGTCGATGCGTTAATCTCAGGTTTTGATAGCAGATGCCGTTTCTTATGCGCATTAGTTTTGCGCAGGCGCCACACTGACTTTGGAAAAAAAACTCGATTTGACAACACAGCTGTTAAACAACTTTTTATTAGTTCATTCGAATACAACAAAAAGAAGTTTGAGTTTTTTTAATTATGAACAAGACTACTTATGAAGAAGACCAAAACACAACATCAACGGAAACTAGAAACAAGTGAAGAACTAGGATGCAACAAGGGGAGGAAAAGAGAACAGCTAATCGCGGGCAGACGGCAGCGAAGTTTTCAGTTTGGGTGAATGGCATTTATACTTGTCTCGTCATGAAGCGAATTTTTCAACCTCAGTTATAAACGACTACATGAATGTTAGTGCCATGGGTTGTACATCAATACTTCAGAGGGGAAGTGGGGTATTTAGTGTGGAGTTACGAGATAAGTAAAGCCGAATACGAAAGTTTGTGTCAGTCGGCAACTGACACAGGCTCCCCTGTTTGTACTACATCTTTCGACTTGGGGCATTTTGTGGTGTTTAGGGACAGAAAATAATTGATTTAGTCCTGTTTCATCGGGAAGTTAGCAGAAAAGGGTATGCTCTCGACATTTGTAAAGCTGAAAAACATTCCCGAGAAGAATTTCAAGTTGTCAGTGTATGCTGTTGTCGATTAAAACATCGTGTGGTACAGATGGGTAAACCAGAACCATGCGTCTTTGTTATTGCCAATATGCTTTTGGATATTGGCAAAAATGGCCGACTTCCGTAGCATTATGCTTTGATGATCGGAAGAGACCATCCAATCACAGCCCCCGAATTCCCCCACGTGTCCATCAGAATAGCTATATATGGATATGTTATGTTTGGATTAAAAACAAGCTCAGAAAGTTAAAAAGAGGCTTGTCACTTCAAGCGATCAGCTACGTTTTCCACGTGAATCATAGTGTGTCAGCGCCCTTCAGTCTCGGTCGCGGGGTATCCGCGAAGTATTGTCTTCCTTAAATGGAGTGCGTTCAGGATCACTCTGTGAGTTTGACAGATTGACTAAATGTATTAATTTCGCTTCACGCGACTTGATTTTTTAACCGTTTCTCTTTTCAGAAATACAATTTACCACCATCCAAATCGGTCAACCTTTCCGTACACGCTGGATCCAACAGTTCTGTCGGCTCCGGCAACTCAGTGAACGAAAAACAACCATATGACGTCACGAACGGCCACGTCAAACCGAAGTTTGAGCTGGGTGATGACGCAAGTTCGAAAGACGTCAAGATCGAGATGCAGAACGGACAAATGAACAAAGCATATGAAAATGATGACGTGGAGAAAAACGGTGTTTTAAAAACACGATTGTGAGACTTGAGAGCACAATTCTGTCTCTTAAAAGCGATCATACTTGTTAACAACACAGACATGTTCAGTCTTTTTTACCTGTTAAACGAGCTAAGAGCATTTTGAAAGTTAAAGGGATTTGGGGTTGATATAATTTCGTTACGCCTACTTTAATCTCCGCCTTAAATCTTAATCCTTGTTAAATAAAGTTCAATTCAATTCAATTCAATTCCTTATTTACCCACACAAAAACAAACAAAAATCCCACAGAGTACAACCGAGCTTTTGATTTCTGGTATGTTTCCAAGTGAAAGGATGCTCTTAATTATTCTGTATGAAAGCCTGCACATAATTATCTGTTGCTGTGAACACGATCGTGAACGCAGGATGGACAGTACGAGTTAAAGATGATGCGCCTGTGGGCTGTGTGACACCGGTTCGAGAGTCAAAAAGGTCGAATGTCAAAACTTCGAGGTCAAAAGGTCAAGGGTCAAAAGGTCAAGTTCATGAGGTCAAGTGTCAAATTGTCGAGGTTGACAGACGGTCGAGAAAAACTCAAACTGTCGAGTTCCACAACTGCTTAAAAGGATCGAGGTACATGTATCCTGTCCGTACACAGACTATCGCTCAATTCTGTGCGACGTTCGTTTGTGTATTCGTGTTGTTGAATGTGTACATGCGTTGGCGTACGCGTTAGTGTGTGTACAGCACCCCAATACTCGAGCATTCCGAACTTCGACTTTTTTGTTTTCCTCAACTTCTGTGCACCTCGACATTTCGATTCTTGACTAAATGACATCGATCGTGAATGCCTCCACCTTTTGGTCTTCAATCCTTTGCGTCTGTCTCACTCTTGTGTTCTGGTTCTGTGCCTATATCTCGACAAATCTCAAAGGTGGAAATCCATTTGTTAATTGCGCTTCTTGGCTTCCTACTTCTTGGTTGACATTATGAGGATTATTTTGCAGAGTCGTTGTTAATGTTAATACATAAATATAGCTGCACTTGTTTTTTAAAGTTTGCAACCTTATGGTATGGCGCTTATAGGTAATCTTAATTACACCAACTTGATGTGCATTTTTCTTTTTATATGCTTACATTAGGGTTGTATTGGATGATTTTGCAATGACGTTTGGCCCTCGAGAAAAAGGGAGAATAATGTTTGAGGAAAGCTGAAAACTTTCATCAGTGACAATATTTTGTTGTGACCAAAAATATGAGCCTGCATAACAATCGTCAGAGAGACTGGTGGTTGTGGGGTATGCTGACGTGGATACCGAAATAGATACATACACTTACATACACAGAAAGAAAGTAAATACATCGACATGTAGACAGATAGCTAGAAATGTAGATAACTAGATAGATAGATAGATAGATAGACAGACAGACAGTCAGACATATAGACAGACATATAGATAGATAGATAGATAGATAGATAGATAGATAGATAGATAGATAGACAGATAGATAGACAGACACATAGAGATAGATAGATAGACAGACAGACAGACAGACACACAGATTGAGCGCAAATTGAAAACGGCTGTGTTTTGAGTGGGCCTTCCAGACTATAATTCTCATTGTGACACGGAATGTACATGCGTTTGCTAGACTGTAGGTTTGACTTCCTCAATCCAACGTACGTCTGCTTTGACGAATGGGTATCTATGAGGACTAAAGGAGAGCAGGGCGAAGCAAACCGCTCGCTGATTAAAATGCATTTAACTATTTGGCATAGTTTCGGAGCAGGTTTGAGAAAATCATTGCAGGTGTTTCTAAATTATAGTACAGCGAATGTCCCTTGAACTTTTTGAGGTCCAAACCGTCAGAAAACTTTCCAAAATGGCGCCTTAGGTGTACTCACTTTAAATACAAGTTTTGTTCAATGCTTTGCGGGTGGGTTTTTTCATGATTTATTTGACGTGCTGTCCAGATATGCATCTCTATATCTTAGTCAGAGTAGCTTTCCACTGTGTATATGGCTATTTGGGTCAGAGAAAGGGGGAATGTACGTTCTGGCTCACCGATTCCGACAGACCCTAAATATTAACGCAAAATAGGCTTCTGGACTAAACTTTTACTAAAATGAAACATGCGACAAAATCAGAAAAATACTGCATAAATCCATACCAAAAAAAAAATACAGTAAAGTAAGGTTGTTTTGAACCAATGCCGGGTCTGTCGGAATCGGTAACCCAGAACGTACATTCCCCCTTTCTCTTATACAACATTCTTAAGCTCAATACGCTCTCTCATTTACAAACTTTACTTCATGTGTTCTTTCACTTTTAGAATTATATCTGATACATGCAATGTGACTGTCTAAACGAATAGTTAACTCTTTACAAGTGATTCTATTTTTACTTTTTCTTCCCGTCCTATTTGAATCCCCTTTTTTAAAAACTGCTTTTTCAGATCTTCTATATCGATTGGCTTGTTATATTCAGCTCGTGTTTTTGTTTGAATACTTGCTTTCTTACTTTTGTAGTCATCAAAGTCTGTTTGTATCTGTTTGAATTCTTCGTCAGAAACTTTTGAATCTTCAAGTGCTTTACTGATAGACAGTTTTAGGCTAGACAATTTTGATGATGCAAGAGTGGAAATGGATTCGTGTTTTTCAAGCTTTTTCACAATTTTTTTCATTATAGCTGATGCTATAAATGATAAACCACCAACTGCTGCTGCGACACCACCTAGGATTAGAGAAACTGGAGTCCCTACTCCGGTAGCTAACAGAATTGTTCCCGTTACACCTGCAGCTGATGCAAGGATAGTAGAACCAGTGCTGGCATTAGAAAGGCTGTTGTAAGTTGTTGAGTACTTACGTCTAGCGCGAGAATATTTTTCTAATTCATCTTCTAGTTGTTTTTGTATATTACTAATGTGTGCCAGTCTGAATTGTTGACTTTCTGCTGCACTTTCATCAATATTAGGATAAAGCTTCACACTGCTAGTCATCTTTTTAATGCAAAATATAAAATATTTATCTTAATTCTCACTGGCCAGTGTTTCTGCTAAGCTTTGAAGCTGTTCATTGCTTAACACCTTATCTGTATAGTAGAAAGCAATCAAATCAAGATAAGTAAGATTAATACTTCTTATTTCTGTTAAATTATTTATATCTGCGTTAACAACAACATTTTGGTTTGACGTCTGTTTCTTTATTGTGTTAGAATCCTTTTGAACAGCAATAAATACTCTGACTTCTTCAACATTTAATGGTCTCCAGTTGAGATTTATTCCTCTCATTAGAACAGTGTTTGTGGTTTCTTCCCTTTTCCTGACAACTATATCAAATATCATAGTTGCATTCTGCCCTATTGGAAGCTTGGGTATAAAATCGACAATGGTGTCAGCGTCCTTTTCAACACTTTGTTTTCTGTGAATGAGATAGTTGTTCTTATGGAAAGGTTTAACTGCAACTTCTCCCCTGCTGTTAAACGCAGGAACAAGGCTAACAATTAGTGGTTTAGCATTGATTGACTTACGGAATGTGTCGTCTTTTCCAACAAGAGTGTATGGACTCACAAATTCAAACTTCATTTCCCAGTCAATCTTTTTTATAACAGGACTAAGTACCCATTTTTTATTCTGATGTTTCCACATGTAGTATATGTCATCGACAATTGGATCAGGTACATTAACATCACGGATTTGACCTAGTTTGAGGAATCTTGGTTTCTTTTCATCGTCGATTTCCTTTCTCTTGTAATGACCAGTGTCTGTAAACTCGAATGCATACACTGCACCAACTTCAGCATTGCTCTCAAAGTCGATAGCGTCTGCTAAATCTTTCAACTCTATAGTTGAACATGCAACAGGATAAATTATTGTAGGTCCACTCGACATTTTAATACTCAATATTTTATGGAACTATTTCCAATGTAATGTTAAACAAACAATCAACTGGTTGTCCACTTTGATTTTTCAGATCAATGTGTAGGAATTCATGACACCCTTCCTCCAAGTCCTTGAACTGAAGTGTCTTAAATGTTGGCACGTGCATTTTACAAAAAGAGGCATCACTCGGTGGAAGAATCCTAAGCAGATCAGAACGCTGATCATTAAACAGATTATAGGATGTGTTAAGCTCTCTCATGTGAACAAACAGTACACTGTTAACATCCATGTCAATGGGACGTGTTCCCTTGTATATATTTGTAATTCCAAGCATATCAAGGAGTTTGGTTGGAAACTCAAATGATCTGTTTACTTCTCTAGTTTTGGGCATAGTAAGAGTAGCAATGAGACTTGCATGATTTAAACTCGCTGTAATACCTACTGGAGCAAACAATTCTTTCTCTAAAGTGCAGAAGTCATAGTAACCATCTTCTACAGAATGTGTTTTACCATTAATTCTAACCCAGTTGTTATTCTTTTTTTTACTGATATTATACCAAGTAACCTTGTACATAATTTCATGCAGTGCAACTTTCATTCCTCCATTTTGATTGTTGATAGGGTTTGCAAGTTTAACTGGCACACTAGTCTTCACATTTGTTAGTGTGATAAACATTTTTTATTCAACAACAAAAATGATTCAGTATAAATTCAACAAAGACGTTAAATACAAAACTGGACCATATTACAATCCAAAGACTATTTCTTTCCATGAGTTGGACTTTGCTGTAACAGAAACAGAATCCATTCGCGTTAAAGTGCCTGACCCATTCCATTCTTACCTAAATCCCCCAATCAAAAATGATAGTGTTCCAAAGATGTGGAACTCTCACCCAATTCAGTTCTATCAGAATCAGTTAAACTTTGCAATATTCTGTGCAACCACAGGATGTGGAGTGTCCTATGCAGACCACATGAATAATTCAAACTTACTGACAAAGTGTGTGTACACATTTCACGTTTACTATCAGTGCAGGAGAATCTTGTCTGAACTTCAGGCACCAATGCCGCATGAAAAGAGCTGGAACCCATTCAACAATAGGATAAACATGAAAGTGTATGAGCGTCTCTGCAATGAATTCAATATAGATTTTAAGACCGACTTTAGGCAAAAGCAAGACAAAAATCATGGCATGGGAACACTATATTTATGGGGTGTCCACAGGAGGTATAATTTTGATTACTGGCCAGGTCATACATCTTTTTCTTCAAATGTGCAGGTACAGTTAGGATCAATAGAACAAGAGCACCACAATGCATGGACTACTTTTATATTAGACACCGGCAAAGGTTTCACTGGATCAGGTGTTGAAAGGATCAATGAATCTATCCGAACATATGCGTGGTGCTTGCTAGGCTCGCAGGCACAGACACGATCAAACATACTGAGAACAAGCACAGGGTTTGGTGCACAGAAACAGTTGTTATCAAATTTAGAAGATGTCATAAACTCTGCAGTTGATCTGCCTTCCAGCATCAAAAGGTATCAAGACTCTCTCCGTTATGCAAGATCAAAAGTTGACTTTGCTGTTGGTAACGGCCTTTACATGTTACCTTCTGATCTCCAGCTGCAGATTGGAACAATAACAAATTATAACAATGAAATCATTATTGCTAGTGACACCCAGCCGCTTGGAAAGGGTGAAGAACTGAATTCAGAAATCAGAACGATGCTACAGCCATATCACAATGAACAGAAACAAAGCGTGACAAGTGAAGATCACGCTGCAGGTGAAGATCATTCTGTCACTAGTGATGATCAAGCTGTTAGTATTAGTGATGATCATGAATCGCAGAAGACTGCTCTAGTAATTGGTGGAGTGGGTGTCGGCTTACTTTTGCTTTATTCTCGTTAGCAGAACACCTGCAATTAAAACTGTTAGAGTCCAGAGATGTTCAGCCATGAAACCAACAACTTTACCTGCAAAAGATAACAGCCAGCTAACAATTGAACCAATGATTCCTGGAAGTGCACCCAAAGCTTTTGCTGCTAGTTTCTTTAATAGTTCTGCAATGTGTTTGAGTTGTTTCTTTACCCATCCCGGATCAGATGGAGATGAAGGTGAAGGTGGAGGTGGAGGTGTGACAGTGCCACCTGTGAATGTTAACACTAATGTGCTTATTGCAAATCCTAACGCAGTTAGTATACTAGCTATTGTGATTCCCTGCTCTCTGAAAAGCGTTCTAATTCTTTCAGCAAGAGTTGTGTCTTCGTAAAGGATTCTTTGAATTGTATTTTTTATTCTGCTGACCTGTGTTCTCAGTTGTTCTCTATTGTTACTTAGAACTTCTAACCTTATGGCTTTCTCCTCCTGCAAATCTTTTAAACGCTTAGAAATTCTGTTTTTTACTTCTTGTTCTAGGTTCAAATCATCAGCATCAGCAAGTTTTTGTTTCTCTTTGTTTATATCTTCATCCAGCTGACCTAGTTTTGACAGATTATTTGCTATTTCACCTCTGATGGTTTGTAGTGATTGATTAAGGGCTTCTATTTCTCTCATAGGTAATAGTTCATGTGGAGTCTTCAGTGAAGTTTCCTCAGAAAAAGAAGTCTCTATCTCTTGTATAAGTTGATCAGCCTCATCTGCAAGTTTATTAAGATCTTGCAATGGAACAGATTCTATTTGAGTAGCAGTTGGTAGTCCTAGTTCTGCTTGTTGAAGTAAGGAAACAACATGGGAAGATGATGACCGTGTGCTAGGCACAATATCTAATTGCCTAAGTCGATTAGCAGTAAGTTTTTGTTTTAGTGAAACTTTTGATAGAAACTTAGCAGGATTAGATTTATATGTAAGTTGGACTTTTTCTCCTTTATCGCTAGTTGTATATAAATGATTTGCTTCCATTTTGAACTGGTTTGGATCTAAAACATCAGGTTCTTCTCCTAAACTTTTGTAGAAATCTCTAACTTTACCTTCCAGAAGTTCATGTCGTGCCACCTCATAATGCAGTGAATGATGGTAGGGAACCAAAGGGATTGCTTCGCTCATGTCGTCCGCTGGCTCAAATAAATCTTCAAATCCACCTTCTGCCATTTGTAACTTATTTTTTATTTTGAAAATAAAAAAAGATGGCACAATCGTTCGGTTCTGTTCTTGATCCTTACAGAAGGCTGAAAGAACCTCTCGGGGTAAAAGGAATAAGGCAAACAGTTATAGTTACAAATAATCCTTCTACTATTGATCAGAATGAAATACTTACTGTTAGGTTTCCTAATCTAGGTAAGAACGATGTTATTGTACCGGGCACTGTAAGACTATCATTCAAATTAGAATTAGAATCTGGCTCAGATGAAAATAGGACTTTGGCTTATAATGTAGGAAGAGCAATTGTGAGGAAGATTACTGTCAAACTGGAAGGGCGGGAAGTGATGTCATTGAATAATGCAGATGTATTTTTAGTTTACGCAGATAATTGGTTGACTGACAATGAAAAGAAAAACAGAGTGTTTCAAGGGATTCAGTCAGACAATGGGATAAAAGTTAGAATAGGAGCAGGAGATAAAGCTGACAATAACAAAAAAGATAACGCTGTCAATGTTGCTTTTGGAAACAAATTTTGTATTCCACTTGACTTTGAACTCATAAATTCACATCCTCCCTTCTATCAAGGAGCATTGCGTGACAGGCTGTCATACGACCTGACTTTCAATAGTTATGATCGTGTTATGCTTTCACAAGACCCGGAAGCAAAGTATAAGGTGTCTGGAATTTCTTTAGAGTTTGATGTTGTAAACCATCCTGAACTGGCTAGACTTATAGAAAATCAGTACAGTTCTAAGCTGCCTATCTATTATGAAAGAGTGTTGAATCACAGTACACTTTCAAAAAGCCAGGCTGATCCAATCTGGAACATTAACTTGAATACACCAGCTAGGTCAATGAAGGGAATACTTATGTTGTTTGAGGAACCAAAAGATTCATATGAAAGGCAAATAGAAAAGTTTTACAATCCACTAATCAATAGAGTATATTGCACAATTGAAGGGCAGCCAAACCAAATATTTGCATCTGGCATGCTGCCATACCAACACTATGATGAAGCAAGAAAGTACTTTACTGGAGGAAGATTGAAAGACCCAACATCTGATCTTGTGGCTAAAGATCTACATTTACACGGTGTTGGCGTAGAAGATTTCTTGACAAATAAATATGCGTTATGGCTGGATCTCAGAACAACTGACGACAACAAACTGCATGGAAGTGGAAGGCGAATTGAAAACGGATCAGAAGGAATCACAATACAAATTGAAAAGGAAGTAGGGAGTAGTAGTAAATCAGTTAAGATCTACGTGTTTGTTGTGTCAGATGCGCAGTTAAACATCTCTGAAAGCAGATTACAGGATATTGTTTATTGAACGTGTTAAAATGAAGTATCTAGATTTTCTTCCAAAAGATCCACACTGTTCTTTGATTTGTGGGGCAACAGGTTGCGGCAAAACAAGATATGTTTTGGATTTATTACAGACTGTTTACATAAATCACTTTGAACACATAGTCATATTCTGTCCAACCATAAAGCATAACAGAACATACAAGGAGAGAAAATTCATATGGTCTGATCAAAATATATTTATTGTAAATCCTTCTGATCGTCTAAATGTTTGCTTGGAGCATTATTTCGATCTTTTTCAGAACACGCCAACACTGTTTATTATTGATGACTGTGCAGCAGAACGTGACATTGTTAGAAAGAAAAGTGCACTAGCAAAGCTTGCATTCAGTGGACGACATGCATTAATATCAGTTTGGATATTAACACAAAAATACAATGCAGTTCTGAAAGACTTTAGAGAGCAACTCAAAACAATAACATTGTTCTATTCAAAGGACCGTGACAGTTTTGAAGAGTGTCTTCGAGAAAATGATGTCATTGAAAACAAACAGGAGAGAGAAAGAATAAAGAATAATCTGAAATCTTCTAAGCACTCGAAACTGGTTTTAAAAACTGATCAACCAGTTCAGTATGTATGTTTGTAGAAATCCTTGCTAAGTTCTTACTCAAGTTTTTACTAAGTTCTTGTCAAGTTCTTACTCAAGTTTTTACTCAAGTTCTTACCAAGTTCTTACTCAAGTTCTTGTCAAGTTCTTACACAAGTTCTTGTCAAGTTCTTGTCAAGTTCTTACTCAAGTTCTTGTTAAGTTCTTGTCAAGTTCTTGTCAAGTTCTTGTTAAGTTCCTACCTAAGTTCTTACTCAAGTTCCTACCTAAGTTCTTGTTAAGTTCCTACCTAAGTTCTTACTCAAGTTTAATTTCTAGATTTTAATTTTATTCTGCATCAAAATAAAATGAACTGTGATGAATTGCTGATGCAGACTGCTACAGATATTGAAATCTGTGACAGTAGGACTATACCTGATAAAAAAGAAAGATTGTATTCACTTGCTGTTTGTGGAAAAACAAAACACTACCTTGGGCAGCAGTTAACTGTGGAAGAAGTACAACATCTTTCCTCGGAAGATATAGAAAAGTATCATGGACGGTATGAATCAGTGCTTGGTTCTAAGATGGTTAGAAGTATTGGACAGACTGTTATAGGTTTGTACACAAAGATTTTTGGACATTTTACACCTCTCGACTCGGAGGAAGACTTAACACATGATCTAACTCATGACCCTGTTGTTTCCAAGTCCCTCGAATCTCTTGCCTGTGGCCTGTATTATCGATTTGGTTCTTTATTAGTACCATTTGTTGCTGGATTAATTACTTTCAAACACATTAATTTTCAGAATAAAAAAGATGACAGATCAGTTGAAGCAGACAGTGGAGCAGACGAAAATACCAGAAGTGAACACAGTGACAAAGAAACCTGGTAGAGTAGAAGCAGGAAAAAAACTAGCCGAATGGAACAGACAAAAAAAGTTAAATCAAAAGGCAAAGCAGAACATTATGTCTGAAGTTGAGCAGACACCAAACATTCCTGAAGTGACTAAGGTCACACAAACTGATCAAGAATTAAAATCTTCATTTCTATCATACAGAAAAGTAGCTGTAGCAGCTGTTGTTGGAGGAGGTGGATACTTGCTTTACAAACTTTGGCAAGGCAAATATAAAGTGTCAGAAAAACCAAAATCAGAAACACCAAAATCAGAAACACCAAAACCAACAAACAAAGCAGTACAAACAATAAAAAAGCCCACAGTAGTACCTGCAGTGGATTCATTTCATATGGAATAATTTTAATATTTTAATTTTGATAACATAAAAATGAGTTCTGAAAAGACAATAGTTAATCTAGTTTATCACGCTGCAGTGATTGGAGGCTTGAGTGTAGGTTACACAATGCTGGGTAAAAGTCTCATCAGAATGAAACCAGCCGACTTGGGAAAGTTAGACTTCGAAGACGGTGCTAAACTAATTGGTGTTGTGACAGCTTCCTTTGCAACAAAAGACTTTTTGGTGAAGCAAGGAATTATTCCAGAAAATATAAACATGTAAGACAATAAAATGGCTAGCTTGGTTATGATGGTGGGAGGTGCGATTGTAAATGCGCTTGCATTTTCTGGCAGCAACTATTTGTTTTCTAAACTGCAAAATGGTGAAGAGAGGGAAAGGCACAACAAAGCCATGGAACAACTGGCGAAAGCACAGGATGAATACGAGAAGAAACGAATTGCGCAGTTAGACTTTATGAATGATAAACTCAGGCAGCAAGGACATGCAAACAAAACCTTTGCCAATGTTGATGCAGCCATTCAAGAATACTATCTTGTAACTGGAAAGAAAATGAAGACAAGTGCTCCTCCAAAACTGGGTGACTTTTATCAGCCTTCAGAAGAGCAGAAGGTGGGCGAGATTGTTTTCATTGTTATTGGTATGGCTGTTGTTTACTTTATTGCGCGTGCTGTCAAATCTTAATATTCTGTCATTTAAAAAACCATGAGTGATGCTTTGTTATCTAAAATATATTATTCCCCAAAAGGATACTGGAAAGGAAGAACTGCTATTGACAAGCTCAGTGACGCAGCAGGTGTTTCTCAAGATATAGCAAAGAAATGGTTGTCAAAGCAGGCAGTTTGGCAGATCTATTTACCTGCACCAAGAAAAATTACACGACCACACTTTGTTAACATTAAACCGAATGACACTCATCAAATAGACCTGCTGTATTTACCGCATGACACAGTCAGAAGGAAGAAATATAAGTATGCACTGACTGTAGTTGATGTTGCAACAAGATACAAAGATGCTGAACCGTTGACAGAGAAAAGTGCTATAGCTACAGCTGTTGCCCTGCAAGAAATTTACAGACGTGGACCACTAAAGTATCCCAGAATGATTCAGTGCGATGATGGTAAGGAGTTTAAAGGAGCTGTCAACCAGCTTCTGTTAAAACATCATGTTACAGTGAAGAGAGGTATTCCAGGAAACCACAGGTCACAGGCTATTGTTGAGAGCTTTAACAAACAGTTGGCAGAAAAACTGTTTTCATATCAGTACCATCAGGAATTTTTGGACACAGAAAGTAAATTGCGTAACACTGAATGGGTCAAAAGATTACCATCAGTACTTAGAGCAATGAATCTGGAGGTATTTAAAGCTACAGGGTTAAGACCAGTTGATGCAATCAAACAGAAAACAATACCTGTTGCTCCAAAGTCAACAACACCAGTGGCATTACTACCTTTCAATCAGAAAGTCAGATATTTATATGCACCCGGTGAAGCTGAGGGTGACAGCAGGAAGCGTGCAACGGATCCAATCTGGAGTATTGACATTCATGAAATCAAGAGAGTAGTAGAGACAAATCCACCTATATATTACTTGAGAGAACCAGCACCGCAAAGAGCCTTTGTAAAAGAGGAATTACAATTAGTTCCACGTGGTACAAATGTTAAATGATTTTTTATTTCAGATTTTATAGTGTTAACAAAAATGGAAGCTCTGAGAAAGAATTCTAAGCAACTTCATTTTTTTAATTTATATTTTTATTTTGAGTTATAAAATCAAACTCACAGCGATGGAAGACTCTGTATTAGAATCTTTATCGACAGTATTTGACACCGTTGAATTACAAGTAACGGATCCTCAAAATGTGCAGTCCAGTGTGCAAGACGCCATTGAACAAATTCCAAACAATTTGTTGATTGAACCTCCAGTAAAAGTGCAGATAGTCAGTTTGATAAAATACAAAACAGTCAGTGATGAGGTGCTAGAAGTTCATGTTTCAACCAGACAACTAGCACTTAATTCTATGGCAGAATTGAATGGAAACTGGGCAGATGAAATGATGAAACGGTTTGAGCAAGCTGCAGAGGATGCAAAGATGAAAGGATCCGGATGGTCAGAAGGTGAAATTCTAAAAATAGAATTGAAGCTAAGTAAATTTGCCCCCATCAGAGGTAGAAGTTACATACCTTTACCTCCTGCTCTTGTCAAAAAACGTGCTGTGCTGAACATAAAGAATGATGATGACAAATGTTTTATGTGGTGTGTTCTGGCAAGACTGTACAGTGTAAAGAAAAATGCAGAAAGAGTGTCTAACTATCATGCATACAGAAATAAACTAAACTTTACTGGTATTGAATTTCCTGTCAGCATTACAAGCATTGACAAATTTGAACAGCAAAACAAACCCATCACCGTAAATGTTTACACGTGGGATGAGGAAGATGAACTGAAACCAGTCAGAATATCAAAGAACTCACCAACGATTGGTGATTGTGATACTAACCATGTTGACATGTTACTAATGACTGATGGTGTAAAATATCATTACACTTTGATTCGTACAATGAGTAGACTGATGGCGAGCACAAGCAATCACAATAGTAAACAAGACTTTTGTAGGCGATGTCTCTTGCGTATTCCATCAATTCATGCAGCACTTATACACAAGCAACATTGTAAGAGCGTTGATGATGCGGTTGTGAAGTTAACAACACCACCGCCAGACAGCAAAGTGTATTTTAAGAATGTATGCAAACTACAGAAAAGTCCTTATGTTGTTTATGCTGACTTTGAATCTATCATTGTGCCATATGAAGGACCTTTACCAAAAGACCTACCTAAAACAGTAACTCTAAGTAATCATCAAGTCTGTTCATATGCATTTATTGTTGTTAGTTCAGATGGTAAACATTCTAAACCGCAATTGTACAGAGGACCTAATGCAGCAAAGAACTTCTTACAGCAAATGAACCAAGTGCGAAATGACTGCTCCAAACAACTGAATCTTTCAGACATTGTTATGAAACCTGAAGACCAAGAACAGTTTAACTCTACCACACAGTGTTGGATATGCAAACAAAGTCTAACACCAAACACAGACAATCCAATAGTAAGAGATCATGATCATGTAAGTGGGCAGTTCCGAGGAGCAGCACACAGCAAATGTAATCTACAATTAAAGTTTGATCCTAAGACTTGGAAGCTTCCAATCTTCTTCCATAACTTGCGCGGTTATGATTCACATCTGATCATGCAGGCAGTAACTGATGAATACAAAGCAAGATGCATTGCGCAGTCTTCAGAAAAGTACATGGCCTTTACTCTGAATAGTTTATACTTCTACGATTCTGCTCAACATCTGATGGGAACACTTGAGTCTTTATCTTCATCACTAACTGCTTTCCCAATCACATGTAAGTACTTTGACAGTGACTTAGTTAGAAAGGGAGTCTATCCATATGAATACATGGATTCGTGGGAGAGGTTTGATGAAGATGAGTTACCACCAAAGGATGCTTACTTCTCACGGCTGAAGGGTAAAGGTATAAGTGACGAAGACTATGAACACGCTAAGACTGCATGGAATAAATTAGGATGTAATACAATGGGTGATTATCATGATCAATATTTGTTGGCTGATGTTTGTTTACTTGCAGATATATTTGAGAATTACAGAAGAACATGTATGAAGCACTACAATCTAGATCCTTCACATTACATATCTGCACCAGGCATGAGCTGGGATGCATTTCTTAGATTTACAGGAGTAAAGATTGACTTGCTATCAGATCTACCTACACTTCAGATGATTGAAAATGGACTACGTGGAGGAATCAGTATGGCTTCACACAATTACTGCAAAGCCAACAACAAATACTTGGACGACTTTGATCCTATGAAACCTTCTAATTACATCATGTATCTAGATGCAAACAATTTGTATGGTTGGGCAATGTGTCAGACGCTTCCACTTCGGAACTTTAAGATCTATTCAGGACCATTTTCACAATGTGTTGTGCTGACAATATTAAAAGCAGGCCCAGACAGTCGAAAGGGATGGATACTAGAAGTTGACTTAGACTATCCACTATCACTTCATGATCTACATAATGATTATCCTTTAGCGGCTGAGAGGTTAAAAGTAAACCCAAGAGAACCTCCAAAGCTGGTGCCCAATCTGTTTCACAAAAAGAAGTATGTGTGTCACTACAGACTGTTACAGTTTTACATTAGACATGGATTAATTTTGAAGGCTGTTCATCGTATAATTTTATTTGATCAAGAACAGTTTATGAAACCTTACATCATGAAAAACACAGAACTGAGAACCAAAGCCGCTGATGCATCAGAGAAAGACTTTTTTAAACTGATGAACAACAGTTGCTTTGGTAAGACAATGGAAAACCCACACAAGAGAAAGGATGTTAGACTTGTTACAAGAGAAAATGAGGCCATCAAGCTGACATCCAAACCACAGTATCAAGACTTTAAATACTTTCATGAACAGCTGTATGGTATCTTAATGAAAAAACTTGTAGTCAAGCTTGACAAACCAGTATTCATAGGCTTTACTGTGCTAGAGTTGTCAAAACTGTTGATGCTTGAGTTTTTGTATGATTATTTGAAACCAAGATATCCCAAATCGAGAGTACTTTACACAGACACAGATTCATTCTTACTTGACATTCCAGCGGATGACATTTACAAAGATCTAGAAGCTGAAAGTCCTGCAGTAAAAGGAAAAGATTCTTTTTATGACACTTGCGACTACCCTAAAGAATCACCATTGCACTCAAATGTTAACAAGAAGGTTATTGGAAAGATGAAAGATGAAATGAATGGGAAGATAATTAAGGAGTATGTTGGATTGCGTGCAAAGATGTACAGTGTTGCAAGTGAGAAAGGGGTGGTTAAAAAAGCAAAGGGTGTAAGCAAACAGGTTGTAAAGTCGAGCATATCGCATGATAACTACAAGGAAGCACTGTTTCAGAAGCGAGTGTTTCACCATGACAACCCTAAGATCAGTTCCGCGCTTCATCAGATCAACACAACTATTGTAAACAAGAAATCTTTAGATGCTAATGACACAAAGCGCGTTTATTCATCACCAGAATATTCTTATGCAATTGGCCACTGGAGAACAAACGCAAATAGTCTGAGTGTGTAATAAGAATTTTTGTCAATCGGGAAAACCCGCTATGACAGCTTTGTTTTGACTGCAGCGGGGAAAAGGACGTTGCTTGTGAAAGGGGAGTGTTTGTGAAAGGGGAGTTAGTAGGCTTTGTTGAGTTTCAAAGCAGCCACCAAGTACACTTATCAAAAGCTTGAATAAAATAAACAAGTCAATTGAATAAGTTAACACTCGGCGGCCGCCCGAAGGCAGCCTTTGAAGCGAAGTGAAGCGTAGTGAAGCGTAGTGAAGCGAAGCGTTGAAACAGAGTGAAGCAAAAACAATAACACAGCTGAAGCAGGGTGTTGAAGCAGGATGATTAAGAAGACAGCCAAAGCAGGGCAGGCGCAGCAAACCGTACATGCATGATCGTTACTATATTTAGAATCACGTCATTACTATTTTTGAAACCGTACATGCATGATCGTTACTATATTTAGAATCACGTCATTACTATTTTTGAAACCGTACATGCATGATCGTTACTATATTTAGAATCACGTCATTACTATTTTTGAAACCGTACATGCATGATCGTTACTATATTTAGAATCACGTCATTACTATTTTTGAAACCGTACATGCATGATCGTTACTATATTTAGAATCACGTCATTACTATTTTTGAAACCGTACATGCATGATCGTTACTATATTTAAACACTTGTCTAACAGTGCAGGCGCAGTGTGATACTTCTGTTGTTGCGCACAAACAAGCACTGTAAGTCTAAGACTGGGACTGTTGGAGCTCTGATGTGACAGGAATATGCGGCGTTTCTGACCAGTACTCTCTGTACTCTTCGATCTGGAGCATCTCTTCGATTTGTTTAAGTTTGCCCATGATAAAACTGATTGGCAAACCAACAGTGGTAAATCGCGGAAATGCATAAAGCGATCTAGCAACGGCGCGTAGTCTACGCGCATGAACATCGGAATAGCCAGTTTTTGCTTTCAACCAGTCAGCCCACGTTTCTTTCATTCTCCCTTCTTTTCTTTGCTTCTCCTGCCATTGTTTGCACATAATCAAAAACTGTCCAAACTGAATGTAAATTAAGATTTGTTGTGCGTCCTGTCTTTTGAGATTTCTTATCCCTTTTTGCAGTCTTTCCACAATATCTTTTTCATTTTCTGCTTGAGCAAAATAAGCATTTGTGAAAGCTTCTGTGGATATAGCATGGCTAACATCTGCTTGGTTTGAAACGAGATAGTGATGTAAATCACTTGGCGTTGTTGGTTCTACTCTCTTTTTCTTTCCGTCTTTTTCTTTGAACAAATCTTCTATCTTCCTTTTTGGTTTTTTGGGCAGTCTCATTAATCCTTCTGTTTTAGCCTTAACTGCTATTAAGGCCATCTGCTCAAAATATTTTCTATTCTCTTCTAGTACATGCTGTTCTTCTTCTGTCCAAAATTCTGATGGTGTTGGCGCTGGTAGTGGGACATTACAAGCTTGTTCCATGTCAGGTAGAATTAAAGTTGTTGGCCGCCTAGAATAATCTAACAATTCTTGATGTCCTGAGCTAACCCTATAGATTCTTGAGACAGGCAAAACACTTTTCTCACAGAAAACACGTCTTCACACCACCACAGCACCAGGAAAAATGACAAACACACGCTGGCTCTTTGGAGAGCGTCTAAAAATAAAGTGGCTTAACCAGGTTGCAGGCCTGGCAAACACACGCTGGCTGTTTGGAGAGCGTCTAAAAATAAAGTGGCTTAACCAGGTTCTGGGTTACTGATTCCGACAGACCCGGAATTGGTTCAAAACAACCTTACTTTACTGTATTTTTTTTTGTATGGATTTATGCAGTATTTTTCTGATTTTGTCGCATGTTTCATTTTAGTAAAAGTTTAGTCCAGAAGCCTATTTTGCGTTAATATTTAGGGTCTGTCGGAATCGGTGAGCCAGAACGTACATTCTCCCTTTCTCTGGGTCTCATTGTGTGTCGGTCGGTGTATTCAATTATATTCTACGTTTACGCTTTGTAAAAAGGCGTACATCATTCTGTTCTCGACTGTGTCTTGCAGCAATCCCAGGCACCTGATGAATATCATTGTCTCCAGTGTGTGTGTGTGTGTGTGTGTGTGTGTGTGTGTGTGTGTGTGTGTGTGTGTGTGTGTGTGTGTGTGTGTGTGTGTGTGTGTGTGTGTGTGTGTGACATAATGGAATATTTAAATATTCACGGAACATTCGGGTGAAATGCACAATTGCTGATTCAAGGAATTGATCAGTACGTGTATTGGCTGAAATATCCATATACTGTACGTATTCTCTAACTATACGAATCGATTTTAACATAAACACACATTTTATACACACACGTAAAACTTACACATATTTGTGTGATAACGTGTTCATTGCTTACTTTCTGTCACAAACGTTCCTGCTGCTGATACAAAAAAATACTGCATCTGTTGTATAGTTCTTCTTCTTCTTCTTCTTCTTCTTCTTCTTCTGCGTTCGACAGACTGCACGATTTAGAGTCTCTCTCTGAGGGATGCCGCAAAGCTGGCCGTGCGGCGGAGTTCATATGCTGTTCCCCAGAGTTTTGTCTGAAGGTCCGTTCCGTCTGGCCACTGCTCTCGGCGCCTTGCTTCGTGGGAGGGACAGTCTGTTGTATAGTTACACCCCCGGTATAGGGGTGTGTATAGGATTCGGTCCATGTGTTTGTTTGTTTGTGTGTTTGTGTTCGCATATAGATCTCAAGAATGAACGGACCGATCGTCACCAAACTTGGTGAACAGGTTCTAAACATTCCTGAGACGGTCCTTACAAAAATTGGGACCAGTCAAAAACACGGTTAGGGAGTTATTGGTGGATTAAGATTCTACAAGGACTTATAGAGGGACATATTAATGGTCAAAGGGAAATAACCACACTTGTTAGCAGTGCCTGCTCAGTTGGTGGCAGTGAGAATGCTAAGGACGGGGGTGTTTTTCCTACCTCGGAGGAATTTCTTGTTATGATGGTTCTTTGTTGAGCGTAGTGTGTGGAGCTTTTCTCTTGTTCAATACCACGTGTTCTGCTTTGTAAATCGGCAGACTTTTGTGTGCACCCCTGTAAACGGAAGTGTATCTAGGATTCACCCTGTTTCTAATTTTGTCAGTTTGTCCTTCATTCCGCTCTTAGATCTCTGGTGTTTATGGGCCAATTGAGCTTACAATTTATATGTACCTTGGAAACGGGGGACACACAGTCGTAGCATAGCCTGCACAAACATAGGTTCCTACCTTAAACGAAAGAAGAGATACGCCAAGGCATCACAATGTCACATGAGAAAGCGTGCTTCAATATTTCCAAGAACAACAACTCTTCTATAACCCATACAACTCAAATGAGTCATTGCTCGAGTTCGTGTGTTCAAAAGATGTACTTGAACACAGAGTTGAACAGATGAGAGAACAAACATAGCCATCGGCGGTCTCCATTCAGTTCTTGCCGTTAACAATGCGCAGAGCATTTACTGAATTTGAGTGGACGAATAATGCCACAATGGTCGTAGGATAAAGGGAGATATTAGAGAGGTATATAAGCACTACTTGTAGCCAAGACGTACGTGTCCGTTTAGATTTAACGCCACGCGTAAGTGTCGTAGAGGTTTGGTCCACATCGACATGGATCACAGGTGTGATGTTAAAGATATACTTGATGACGTTATGTGCGCACGTAAACGTTCTGATGAAAGAACCTACTTGACCTCTCTAATGTTGAACGAGCGCGCGTGAGGCATTCCATTTTTCATATAACTCAACATTTGTTTTCATCACTTTGAACATTTTTGTACGTAGCATTATTTGCATCTGTTACGTTTTTACCTGCTGTTGGAAACATGAGTTTCATGACAATATATTTGATATGTGTATATTATCCAGACAATGTGAACATTTATTGGATATTTGTATTGTAGATAATGCTCAAATGTTAGTAGCAGTTTGTATATGTCGCATAGCTGTGAATAAAACATTATTTTTACACAGTCAGCTGTTGCAGCTTACAACTTATTATTGCTCACTCTCTCTCTCTCTCTCTCTCTCTCTCTCTCTCTCTCTCTCTCTCTCTCTCTCTCTCTCTCTCTCTCTCTCTCTCTCTATTTTGTTCGGTGTGTGTGTAGGTGCGTGCGTGTGTGTGTGTGTGCGTGTCAGTGTGTGTGTGTGTGTGTATGTGTGCGTGTGTGTGTTAATTACAATCATCTAATAAAACATCACTATCATCACAAGCGTCGTTATGGCGCTTCATAGTTTAAAACCTCAATGCTGAGAAAGGTTTCATTGTCTGCTGTTTTTTATTCAATAGTACTGATGTAAATCAAGCAAGAAAGTTTGTTCGTTCTTTGCTTAGATAACTCTGAACCCCGATTAGCTTAATACCTGTTGGTTAGAAATGTCTCAGCTTCACTGTTTTGATGCATGCGGATGTAAAGAGAGAAATACACGGAACAAAAGAAAATCTGTTCATTCTCTGAAATTTTAAACAAATGAGGCAGGGCGGTTTTGAAGATCTAAGAAAACTGTCCCTCTATCCATTCTTTACTTAGAAATTACTGAACAACTGATTTATGAACTTGTTCACGGCTTCAAGATGGCTGTTGACCGAGTCGAGCACGTCCTGCATGAAACCGGTTTCCTTCAAAGCCTCTGGGTCACCGAGATAGTTGGTGAAGTTGGCCGAGACTCCGTCTGCCGAGACCACGCTGATGGCCACGCTTCCCGACAACCCTCGTGCGCATGAGCAGCTGGTGATAGGGTTTCCGTTGAAACTGCCGGCGAAGATCTGTTTGGTGTAGCCTTCTTTGCAGCACGAGACTGGGTCGCCATCAGCGTCCGAAATCGTGGCGTTGGGACAAGCCTCGGGACCCTCGTTGCACGGGATAACTGCAATGTGTAGGTCTACATAATTATGCAGATTAAAACGAGTATCGGTTAAGAAAATAATTCATCAAAATATTCCCACTCTGCATCCGGGCTGTTTGATTTAGGCAACGAGCACGGTTATCTTGCTATTTCTTTCAACAATTGATCTGATAGTTATTTAAACTGAGCAAAAAAATTATTGCACTTATTTTCGTACCCCAACTAAACCATTCATTCCCGTGTCATTTTATTCAAACTTTATATGCCATTAAAGGCCCTTATCTTGGCTACCTGGCATACTTTTCGGATCAAAGATTTCTGTTTTAGGTATCACGTGACCGCCGCCGAAGTGAGGGTACCCCCAAAATCGACCTGACAATAACGTCAGATACCAATTAAAAAATCTACAAAAATTTAGAATAGGCTTAACTTGGCAACGTTTAGAAAGCCAAATCATGTATCTATCCAGAACTGGTAGTTTTGTTTTGCTGTCTTGCGTATCTCTTGTGTTATGTCAGTTCTGCTGATGCAGGTGTTGAGCGCTTGAGCAGTAGAAAACGAGAGGTTTTTGTGTCTGTTTTGAGGGGTACCATGACATGTGCCAGGTAGCCAAATGGAGGGCCTTTAATGGCATATAGGGCAATTCCAGCGTCACTGACGTGGCATTCGCACACAAAATCAGACATTATTTGCCATAAAAGCAATATTCATGATGCTTTTATTAACTCAAATTTGTGCAGAGATTTCCCCAAACATGACAACCTTCCTACCCAAGGTGAAAAATGTTAAGGTAAAAATAGCCAAGGGTACTTAACTTGATTTTGAAAAAAACGTCACTGACGTGGCAAAAATGCTCACCTGCATTTCACTCACTAAGCGAAATTTCAAAATTTCTATGAGTTTAGGCAACTAAATCATGTGATTTTTGGTAGATCATAGTCAAGACATAATTATCATACTTTCTGAAATATGAAAAAAATTGCAAATATCAAATGTATCCTTCCCACAAGCGGTTAATATGTAGCGTCACTGACGTGGCACGTGAGCGTCACTGACGTGGCACGTGTGAATTCAATGTTCATTAGTAATACTTTTTTGGTGCTAAAATATAGGTAGTTTAACACGGACGATTGTTAACTGATTATTGATCTTCTCAGCCATTGTTGAACCACTAAACGGCTCTTTGTCTCTCCCTCCGTCCGTTGGTCCGCCCGTTGAGCACTATGATTGCCTATCTAAATAACTTGTGAACTAATGATTTAAATTGGACATTTTCTACATATATTGATACACATTAAAGAAATATACACCTCCAGCAAACATATTTAAAGCATTCCAGGTCAAGGCCACTTCTCAAGGTCACCGGTCAAGGTCACTGGTGTTTTTTTTCTTATACACTTCAGACAACGCCTTGATTAAAAAAAAAGTATTGCATTCAAACGTGGCGGGCGAACATATACACATCATCAGAATGATACATGGCTCCTGATTCTAGCTCGAAAACGTCATTCAAACGGTTTTGTATTGAGCTGTCGTTATTTTGACGTTCTTGGCTGTCTTTCCTCCCGGCAATTTAACAACCATTATACACTCACGTAAAACAAATGAGTATGTACATTTGACAAGATCCTAAATGTGCAACACACTATTCCACTTTTGTTGTTGTTGGTGTTAGTCGAGAATATCACGTTAATTGTAAATCTGTACATAACTAAACTCCAACATTGTTGCATGAGAATTAGCGCTACGAGGTATGATCCAACCAAAATTATCAAATGTGATTTTCGCGGAGACTGCTTGGCGTATCTGGCTCAAATTACAGTAGCCATTAGAAACAATCTGCTCCTACATCGATGCAAAGTCACAAGTGCCTGAGCGAAGTAGACGCCTTAAGAAGGCCTTATTTTGGGTTGGTTTTAAGCTCAGATTTGTCACCTTTTTTGATGTCTTGGAAACAATAAAATGTCTTGACACAAAGTCTTGTTTTCATAGAGGGAATAACCAGAAATCACAAGGAGTAAAATCAGATATGTAGAGTGTGTGAGGCAAAGATAAGATTATTCAGACTTTAAGGAATGGAGTTACGGCCCTTATTGTGTGGAGACTGGCATTCTCATGAAAGAGAAGAGAAGTCTGGGTTTCGCAGTTTAGTCGTTGACTGCTGAAATCGTGAGTAAGTTTGGGTAATAAGGTTTCTGCATAGTATGTGACAGTTCTGTTAGCAGACAGAATATCGACAGCAACAGGACCTTGGTGATCGCAAAATACAGCGAATAGCACTGTTTCTGCTTTGAAAACCTTGCATACAAATTTGGTGCGTCGCGTCATTGTGGTCCAATCGCGCTTTGTTTTGTGTTTTCTGGCAATAATATAGAAGGAAACCAAAGTCTTATTATCAGTGACTACATTCATCACAAGTTTGGGTCTACTTCGTTCAAAACGGTTGAGCGGATCGCGTGCAACAGGAACCTGTTGCTTCTTCCGTCTCCCTGTCAGCTTATAAGGCATCCATTTTACGGCCAACTTTTGAAACTGAAGGTCATTGTGTAGAATTCTGCGGACTGTTCTATATGAAAGTTTAAGTCAGGCACTTTATACTCGTATGTACACGTTTAATCTTAGTTTTGTAAGTTTTGATACAGCAGCTACATTCGTCTTGTTTGAAGAGTTTCCGGAAGTCTTTTTGGCTATTCAGAGTTGTTCCTTTTTTTCCCCAGTTTTGATTTCCGTTTTATTTTGTCAGATTGTAGAATATGAAGCAGCTTTAATTCTTTTTACTTTCTTCACCTTTGTAGAAATTTCCTTTGTGTCATTACCTAGCTACACTCTTGCACAGAAGTGGAGTTGTTCATGGTGCTTGACGAAAGACCCCGTTTTGAAGCAAAACTCAAAAGTGACCTAGTTTGATTCCTCGTCATTTATGACGTAGCAACCTAATGACGTCATCTCTGAAAGGTTAACCAGTTAGATGTTTGGCCATTCCAATGATATATTACTTAAGATGATCAATTACCTGAAAAAGTTATAAAAGCGTTTTCATCATTTTTGGGGGGTCATACCTCCTACAAATCAATCAATATGAGGCTTATATCGCGCGTATTCCGTGGGTACAGTTCTAAGCGCAGGGATTTTTATTTTATTTTTTAATTTTTTTATGCAATTTATATCGCGCACATATTCAAGGCGCAGGGATTTATTTATGCTGTGTGAGAATCACTCGGTTTAATTGCACTAAAAATTAAAAATAAAGGCCAGATGCTCTCCTTTTTGTGCTCAGATTTCTCCAGTAACAACTGTGTTTACCTGAGTTAGAAAATAAAAGAATCTCACACAAAATTTGTTAAAATCTACCAGTAACAAGTACACATGGAACCAAAGTGCCACAGACGTTACAAAACAGTGCCACGTCAGTGACGCACTTTGTGCACAACAAAATGGGGACAAACAAACACAAATCACATGGTTGGACTCCTCCATTGAAAAGCTAAGAAAACTCAAAAAGAAAGATAAATCAACCGATCGGTTCATCGCCGCAAAAAGTTTTTCTACCCAAAACGTCACTGACGTGGCACCATTTTGGGATGGAAATTGTTTCGAATATATCCCAAAAAAAGGTATCACGAGATATTTGAAAAACAGATCAAACGATAGTTTAAGGCTTCTCTAGCAACTTTGACTAATTTTCGAAACCAAAACAATGAAAACTAGCACACGCGATGCCATTCTTAAAAGTTGTCATAAATTGACTTCACACGGCGCGTTCCCAAATGGCATCAAAAACAAAATGGCGGCATGCCAGGGGAGTGAAGTAGAGGTTACATGCCGAGTCTCAGTGATTATCAAAAATAATGGTCGAAGTTTGCGGATCATGAAAAATGCGAGCTTCAGCGAGCTTTTTCATGACCGCGAACTGAGACCATTATTTTTGATAATCACTGAGACGAGGTATGTAACCTCTTTATTCCTCCTTTCTTCAGTTATTCAAAGAAAAGAGGAGTTTTTGTGCCGAGTTTGATCGAATCATATTCACCCAACCAGTCTACCTGCGCAGGCGATCGATTAATACGCGGTTGTATAGTTCCGTGCAAATCATTCAATTTTGTTAACACTTCTTGTCAGTTTCCATGTTTTGAACTAAAATCAAGTACACAGTTATGTTGTCATTCTGCTGTGGCGGTAAAGGCAGATAGTGTGTGTTCTGTTCATATTTTGGTATCGCTCAGGAAATGTTCTTTCCTCGAATGTGACTAGCAGACGAAGTTTTACACCCGTGTTCCAACGTTAAAAACTGTATGAAGTTCAGTTTTCTGGGGGAAAATAGTGTATGAAACTGCTGCATGTTCTTTAAGTTGATTAAATGTTTGCAATTGATTGCGTGTGATCTGTTTATAAAATAAAATATTGTTGAAAACTCACCGTCGGATTGCAGTCTTGTCGATGCAGCCGAAATCTGGAAGGATAACTACTCGTGTCGCTAGACAAAGTATGAGAGTTACTTTTCCTTGGAATCTTGCTAGCGATAAACGATTGTGCACGGCAGATCTGAATTCAGAAAACAACCAAACTCATGGATTTTATATTGAGATTCATGTGTTCAAGCCTGTAGTTGCTGGGTTAAATGCGGTATGGTTGTATTGTTTGCTCCAGAAATGTATATTTTGTACATTAGAGTGTTCTGAACTTTCGAGTCGCAAAAAGTAGATCCACAATGTGTACAGTCTCTACCCATGAGCTATCGAGGATTCAGGCCCGTTGTTGGGTAAGTGATTTTGGTTGTTGGGTAAGTTATCGAAAAATAACTAGCCCTACAAGTTTACAGAGAGAAAGAAGCAGAGGGGGGAATAATAAGAAGTAAACGATGAATGGTATGAGTAACTATAAACATCTCTCATGGCATATGTACAGTGAAAAAAGCCGTCAATTCCATTTTGAAGTTTAGGGTTAGGTGAGCTTATTTTTTGGAATTGCAAGTGTGAATAAAATGACACGGGAATGAATGGTTTAGTTGGAGTACAAAAATGGGTGCAATAATTTTTTTGCTTAGTTTATTTTTAAATAACAGAAATAACACCTGTGTCTTTTGGCCATAGACACCATTTATACGTGAGACTAGGAGTAATTAGATCGGGTAAAAAACCGGAGTTAGTAGTAGCATTTACGAGCAGGACAGTAGCATATTTAGTGCAATGCATTCATCATTCTGTAGTCTCTATTTAACAAACACACAATAAATATGCCAAATAGCCACAGCTGCCGTAGACAAAGATCAATTTTGTATGGAAAAAAGCTCATATTTCCCTATCAGTTTATCTATTTCCGGTTGATTTGTTTGTGCTGACACATATCAGCTGACGTGTTTCCGGTTGAATTACAATGAAGGGATAATGTAACTGGCACTATGTGGCAAGTACTCAAACTGAGTTCCGCAAATGTTAGTCTACTTAACCTCCATTTTTACTTTGTTTGCCTGTCTGTAATCAAGAAACAAGAAAGGTAGGTTGTTGGAACGTTTGCTATTGACAAAACAATACATTCACAGATATTTCGAACCAACGGTCTTTTAAGTGAACAGACTAAACAAATATTCACACAAAACTTATCTTGATTATGTGTGAATATTTGGTGTGAATATTTGTTTTGTCTGTTCACTAAAAAAGACCGTTGGGTCGAAATATCTGTGAATGTATTGTTTTGTCAATAACAAACGTTCCAACAACCTACCTTTCTTGTTTTGTTATTCTGAATTTTGGAACGTTGGCAGTCTCTTTGTTTTTGGATTTGTCTGTCTGTAAATGTGTATATGTATGTCTGTCTGTCCGTCTGTCTGTCTGTCGGCTTGTCCGTCTGTCTGTCTGTCTGTCTGTCTGTCTGTCCGTCCGTCCGTCTGTCTGTCTGTCTGTCTGTCTGTCTGTCTGTCTGTTTGCCTACCTATACACTTAACAGTTTATCTTTTATTGTTCCTTTGACAGACAAACAGACAATGCATGGGAGTTAGGATGTGTGTGAGCTGTCTGGGAAAAAAACATTTCTCTTTGACTTCGTGTCTTCGTTCTACATTGTGCACGATCTCAATGAGCACTGAATAAAAAAAATATTGATCTACAATCAGGAACCAATACTTGAAGCTATTCTACCCCATCCTGAACTCAGGTCAAAATGAGTTACTTCCCTTCGGGTCTCATTTATCCCTGACAGGATGCCTTTGTTTTCCTTCTCTGGCGAGGAAATCGATTTTTTTTTATAACATATTTAGAGCTTTTCGTAATGTGTTATTGATATAAGCAGATTCGCAATCGTCGATAATGATTTTTCATAGTGTTGTGTAATTTTTTACTTTAGAAAGACACTGTTATGTAATACACTTTCAAGTAAGCTATCTTTCGCGGATGTATTTACTGTGCAAACTACTCCAAATATGGCAAAAGTGTCACGTGATAATCAACTTTGGCTACGAAGCAGACGATACTTTTTTCCGTAACCAGTTGGGAGTGATGCAACAATATCACGGTCTCCTTCTCACAGCAGTCTCAACATTTCGACTTGTTTTAATTTTAGAACGATGTCTTTATCATAACTGTGAAGAAGTCGGCCAATCCGCAATCTCTTTCGTCTCAGTTGGGAGATAACTCTGTATTCTTGTTTTCATAGATTCCGCGCAGTAATTATGCATCCTGTCAGAGAGACCATGAGCGATAGCGTGGACCGAGGATTATCAGAATGATTCTACCCGTCATAAAAACAGCAAAGGCGTTGCGTCCAAGTGCAGACCTCTGTACAGAAAATGGATTGTTCTTTTCACTGACATGCAAAGCTTGCGCAGTTTTAGCTGTTATGGTGTTGTTGTTCTTTTTGTCGACTTTAAAGAGGGGATCCTTGTTGTTTTTTATTTTTATTTTCGGGAGTGCCGTTATTGTCTGCTCTACTATATAGACTTTACCTCAAGTAAAATCCATTTGTTTGCTAAATATGGTAGTGTTGTAATTTTACCAAATATCTGCACACAAACGCATCTGAATAATTTTTGCTTTTTGTTCTGTTTTTCTAATGACGAATCATTTTAGCCTTCCCTTATCACAACACATCTGATAGATGCCTGTTGTGGAGATTTTAGTTCATGGTAATTAACTGCCATAACAGGCAGTAATTGAACGTCAACATAGCTGCGCTTTCGTCTACAAATGCGCGGGTGCATGAGCATCTTGAAATAGATGACGGTGACTTTTGTAGGGGTGCTGTATCCAAATTAATATTGAACAACGACACAAACAGGCAAACAAAACGACAAACAACGCGCCAAATAAAACTAACACCAAAACAAAACATAATATGATAGAATTAAAAAACAACAAGAAAGGTTAAGAATTTAGAACGTTTAATTTGTGCCACAACATGTCTTGTTTTGTCAAAAATTGAACGTTCGAAATACTAATTTTTCTTGTCTTGTTTTGTTTTTATTCTGCACTTTTGAACGTTGGTTTTCTACCTGTTTTTAGATAGCCATCAAAACGACCAACCACGAAACATACAGTCCATACTATCGAGTTGGAAATCACACCCAAATCAAGACAATCATTACCTTCACTGGTTCGGTTACAAGCACACTGGTCGTTGCTCCAGGTCATGGTGTAGCCCACGACACAGCAGTTGTAGTCGCTGTTGATGACATACAGTGCTGAGTAGCTCATGTCCTGCGTGCAGTTCGCCTTCGTCGTCATACACGGCACTGTAGTGT
The DNA here is from genome assembly GCF_037325665.1 of Littorina saxatilis. Lineage (NCBI taxonomy): Eukaryota > Metazoa > Mollusca > Gastropoda > Littorinimorpha > Littorinidae > Littorina > Littorina saxatilis. The sequence continues at coordinate 9,267,947 of NC_090246.1, read as the reverse complement.
ATAGCAAACACCAAAGATATTAACTTAGTTGTTTGAATCAATAAACAGGAATGTTATGGGAGAGAGGGGGAGAGAGAGACCGACAGCGTATGGGGGAGAGGAGAGAGAGAGAGAGAGAGGGGGAGAGAGAGAGAGAGAGAGAGAGAGAGAGAGAGAGAGAGAGAGAGAGAGAGAGAGAGAGAGAGAGAGAGAGAGTGAGAGAGAGAGAGAGAGACGAAGCAAAAAAGAAGAACAAAGAAGAAGACAGAAGAATCCGAAGAACAACATTCAGAAAAAAACAGACAAGTCGAAGAGAAAGAAAGTGGATGCAGAGAAAGACAGACTAGGGAGTGAGAGAGAGAGAGAGAGAGAGAGAGAGAGAGAGAGAGAGAGAGAGAGAGAGAGAGAGAGAGATGTTGTGTGGACAAGTGTGAGAAAGAGAGAGAGAAAGAGAGAGATAGAGAGAGAGAGAGAGAGAGAGAGGAGAGAGAGAGAGAGGGGTAAATGTAAATTAAAAAAAAATTAAAAATTGTCCATGATCTGTTTACTGTCCATTGAGTGTGAAGCTGAGAGAAAGAGTGAGACTGAAGGAAAACAATAATAACTTAATAAGAATTAAAATGATAATAAAAAAATAATAAAAATTAAAAAAAACTTCCGATATAAAAAAAAACGCACGCACATGTGTGATTAACAATGTCTGATCTCCTAAAAAAAATAAAATTAAAAAAAAAGAATGTTAGGTTATTGGAACGTTTGACTGATGACAAAACGAAGCGTGACACTCACTGTAAGCCTACTTCAAACCAATGGTCTTTTAAGTGCATAGACAGACCATAGAGATGATGAACGTGTCTTAAAGGCACAGTGCATAGACAGGCCATAGAGATGATGAACGTGTCTTAAAGGCACAGTGAATAGACAGACCATAGAGATGATGAACGTGTCTTAAAGGCACAGTGAATAGACAGACCATAGAGATGATGAACGTGTCTTAAAGGCACAGTGAATAGACAGACCATAGAGATGATGAACGTGTCTTAAAGGCACAGTGAATAGACAGACCATAGAGATGATGAACGTGTCTTAAAGGCACAGTGAATAGACAGACCATAGAGATGATGAACGTGTCTTAAAGGCACAGTGCATAGACAGACCATAGAGATGATGAACGTGTCTTAAAGGCACAGTGCATAGACAGACCATAGAGATGATGAACGTGTCTTAAAGGCACAGTGCAGCTCACAGCCTTCGTTTTGCGTTTTTGTTGCAGCTGAGTGCATTTACAGTTCAAAAATCCTCCTATGGTAGTAAAACAAACCCAAAACTACCCAACGACGACATCTGTGAAGCTCGACAGTTTTTTGTTCACGCGAGTGCATAAATTAACCTAGTTATTACGTTGGTGTTTGGTCGGAGTTCGATTCAACTTGAGTGATTCCGGCCTCCATTTTGTTTTACACAAACTCATGATGACGTCTGACATAGTTTGCTATTGACGTGTCTTTTCAGTTGTGCATGATGTGCATGTGGTGATCTACCTGATCTAAATTGAGATCCAAAAATAGGCCAAGACCAGCCGGGTCCGAGTACGAAATTAATTCGTAAAAAATGTACAGTTCTTGACTCTTTGGGTGCAAGTCAATGAAACTTGGTAGTTCTTCTAACGGATAGCTGCCTGAGGTATGACTAAAAGCCCCAGGGGCTCCGTGCACCTGGATTTGACAAGTTCAGTACCTTTAAAATGTTGCAAGAAACTCGTTGGCAAGACACTGACAAAGCAATCTGTTTTTCTTCTTCTTTTTGTGTTATGACTATACAAATCAATTAATTGTTGGTATGTGACCAAGTGAAGGGGTGGTCTTATCCCATGTTATTTCTTGGACCGCAGGTACCAGTGAAGAGGGGCCATGCACGAACTCATTTTATTTGAAATAAATGGATTGTATCAATATACAAGTGGCTACCATCTCAGATCTGGCCAGGCGTTTGCATGGGAGAAGAGCATCCCACTTGGACACATACACACACACAAACATCCTGATTGCTTGCTGTTGTCAGTTGGAATTTTTGAATGAATTAATTTTCAAAAAGCCACGCGTGGTCTTTTAAAGAATATTTCATCAAAACACTCCCAATGAGCACAGAGAGCACACAGGCTGTTCACTTTTGGTATGTGACCACAGGCGGAAGGTATCGTTCACTGGACCACTACTTCCATAGAAAGACTACAAGGTTTGACACTCACTTCGAGTCGTCTGTGTTCTTGGAGTCGCTTCCTGCGGACAATTGTTTTTTTCAAGACGGTTTGCCTCTTCCTACAGTCTGTGTTAGGTAAAATAATTACAGTTGAATGATTATTTTAACCGTATGTACCTTTAATTTTCAGCTGCCGTCCGCTCCAGGTTGTTTTTAACCATCATTTGGACGAATGTTCGTTTGCGAACCGCAACCCTGTAGCTGGTAAGAAATCATGCATCCCGCACCGAATATGCATACCAGTGCTCATTGGTCTAAAACATATGTAAATATTGCAGCAAAGGGAAGCTACCCACGGTTATTAGCCAATGATCGCATCGGACTACTATCTCATCGGACATACGACGATCATCAGGCGCACAGGATCTAAGTGGTATGCCGTTGACAGACACGTTTGGTCGCACAAAATACAGGTTAAAAACATGCAGCGGACAGGCAGCTAAATGTAAAAGGTACAGATAGTTAGAACATTCATTTATCACGGCATTTGTAAAGTTACAAAGGTTCTTGACATTGGCAATTATTTTTTGCATAATTTTTTTCTCAAGTTAGTGGAGCACGACTCGAAGCTGAGTGACAAACCTTGTAGTCTTTCTATGGAAGTAGTGGTCCAGTGAACGATACCTTCCGCCTGTGATGTGACCAAGTGAAGGAATGGTCTTATCCCGTGTATACTATCATAGAAAGACTACAAGGTATGTCACAAAGCTTCGAGTCTTGCTCCACTTACTCTAAAAAGAATATGCAAAAAATAATTGCCAATGTCGAGGACCTTTGTAATTGTACAAATACCAGGATAAAAGAATGTTCTAACTATCTCTACCTGTTATGCTCAGCTGCCTGTCCGCCGCATGTTTTTAAACCGTATTCTGTGCGACCAAACGTGTCTGTCGCCGGTATCACTTCGATCCTGAAAGCTTGAACTTACGGTTCTAACCCGAGGAGATTGTAGTCCGATGCGCTCATTGGTTTACATATCGTCTAGACCAATGAGCGCTAGTATGCATATTCGGTGCGGCATGCATGATTTTCCAAGAACACAGAAGACTCGAAGCTTTGTGACACCTTTTAGTCTTTCTATGATAGTGGTCCAGTGAACGATACCTTCCGCCTGTGGTCAGATCTGAGATGGGGGGGGGGGGGGGGGCTCCGAACTTTTACACGAGAAGGAGTGTGACTTTAAGCGTAATTTCTGATTTGATGTCCCATTTGGATTAAAAAATAAAGAAATTTAAAAAAAAAACAAGAATTGTAGGTTATTGGAACGTTTCATAATTGACAAAACAAAACGTTACATTAACAGTACGTCGACCCAGTGGTCTTTTAAGTAAACACACAGACAAACACTTATGGTACAGACAGACAAACACTTGTTGTACAGACAGACAAACACTTGTTGTACACACAGACAAACACTTGTGGTACAGACAGACAAACACTTATGGTACGACATAATGAACTGATCACAAATACGTGGATGAATCTCGCATGCAAGTCGCCGGTTTTGGGTATTTTTCTCTGACAATGCAGGGCAATTTTAATGAACAAAAATACAAATATTTCAATGACTTTCTTTTTTTTTCCTTTCTTTGGAGTGCATTCTGTAGAGCCGTCTTTGACAACGCAGAACATTTTTTATGCGCACAAATAAACATGATGCTCAAAGAGAATCAACAGCAAAACAAATTCTCAAGATACCTTCTTCTGCCAAAGTGGCAGCGCACATAGCAAGCAGAAGAACCGGGAAGTAGAGGATCATCATGCTGATGGCACTGGTCACTTTGCACTTGATCCGTGCAGTCTCTCCGAATGACAGTCATACAGAAGCGAGTGGGTTGCAGCTGCTGCGAGCTTTAAAACAGAAACGCTGATTGTACGTTAGGTGGCATATGTGGTAAGACCCTTTAACCACAATGCGACACTCTCAACTAAAATGAAAAGGCGAGACAATATTAAATTTTCAGAAACGTCGTAGATATTATCTCTTTCATGGGGCCATTCCCTACGACCTAGCATTGTCCCAACCTAGCTTTACCTTCCACTCTTCGCAGAAGTCTTCCACTTTTGAACACACTTTTTGTAACCAGTTTTGAAAACTGTGTGAAAAATTACATTATGCTTCTAGCAAAAATTGCACACGTATTGTTGAACAATAGTGTGTATCATACGTGCTACTTTTGCAATTAGAGCTATGAACTATGGACTGATGTGTACACTGTGTTCAAAACTGGTTTCAAACAGTGTGTTCAAAAGTCGAACACTGTAGTTAGGAGGGAAATATGCTGCGGATAGGAAAAACTGGTCCGAATTGTACACGGTAAGAATCTTCTGAACCCTAAACTGTTTCCATTCCCATAGCCATTTACTTCAAATAAGCACAAACCGTTCATTTACTGCGCCTTTGCAAATTTTTTCCCTCAGTGCCGTCAGCTGGAGCAGTGTTTATCGAACTCTACTTCATAATGCTGGTAATTAGCTGAGACTAACTCGAAATGTTTATTTTTGAATGTTTTATGTATGTTTTATTACGGACACAAAAGCTCAGCAATGCAATTTCTCTTTTAGAGATTAATAAAGTTATTGTATTGTATTGTATTGTATTGTAAATCTGTCGGATTAAGAATGACTTGAGTTTTCTTTTTTTTTCCATTAGTCGCAGAACATTTTGGGCCCGGGCATCTTTCGGTCATGTCGAGACGATAAGCTACATTGCACTGACATGAGGGATGAGTAGAATCTTTTCAAATCAAGAGAACGGTCAGAGGCACATGAATAAAACATTGAGTTTGTGCTTACAAATTTAACGCACTCGCCCTATCCAATCAAATGCTTTCGTTTGATCACGTGACACTTGTATTTACTGACTATGCAAATTAGACGCACTTGCAGTACTCTACTATACAATGCTCTGTTACTGCACCAATTTATGAAGTGAATTCTTTCTTTCTTTATTTGGTGTTTAACGTCGTTTTCAACCACGAAGGTTATATCGCGACTGTAATTATGAAGTGAATGCGAATAAAGTAATTGTCTTGTGCCAGAAAACTCGACTAGTAGACAATACTCGTTGCATTCAGGAATACAAATCTGTAATCTAGCAAATGTTGGTACATACGTGTCACTGCTGTCATGGGCAAACGCGTAGATCAAAGAGGGTTTACACGATAGTTCACACGGGAACAAAGGAACTTGTACTTGATGTTTAATACTAATCCGAGATCAATATTCTATTGCATGTTTTCCTATCAAACAGAGAGAACACTATATAAGATCTGCATTCAGTACATCATTTCTGCATAAACAAATTATTTCATGTAGAACTTGATCAGTGCGCATATTTCATGGACTCAGAACACGTTTCTTATTCCAGACGTTCATCAAGTTAATTAAACAAGCGGACGTAGAATACAATTTCTAAAGTA
>NC_090246.1:9249787-9259787 GCF_037325665.1 Littorina saxatilis | reverse complement strand
ACACACAAACACGTTCACATACACACACACACATACACACACATACACACACACTCACACACATATACACACACACACACACACGCACACACACATACACACACACACACACACACACACACACACACGAACACACTCGAACAAACACACGCGTGCGTGTGCGAGTGAATACGCACAGACTAGAATAATGCTTTTATTTAGTTTTCTGGGACGAGGGATTTTCAGTGTTAATTGATTCACTCTTCTTCATTTTCAAGCGTTAAAAAATAGAAAAGCGTTTTTAATGCCAGGACGCCAAACATTTCATCCCGCCAGTTGTTGTCGAACATTTGTATCTGCTGAAAAATGTAACATTTGTTTACTCTGGTGAAAAATAAGACATTTTCTGATATATGTTTGCTATTCTCATTTACGTTTTTGATGTCGACTCTGATAACAAAAAAAATAACACCTTCTGATATATTATTGCTCTTTACTCTGCCGACAAATATAAGATGTGTTTACTCTGCTGAAAATAAGAAATTGTCCGATATATTGTTGCTGTTCTCCCCCATGTTATTTCTGTTTATTCTAGTGGAAAAAAATATAAATGTTCTAAACTTTGTTTGCTGTTCTCCCAGGTGTTATTTCTGTTTACTCTGGTAAAAAAAAATCTGATATGATATTATTGCTGTTCTATTTTGTTTATGCTGTTTATTCTGCTGAAAACAAATAACTTATTTTACTCTGGTGAAAAAAAAAGAGATTTCTGTTGATATATTGTTGCTGTTCTCCCATACGTTATTTCTGTTTATTCTGATGGAAACATATATAAAAGGTTCTTATTATTATTACTATTCTCCTTCATGTGATTGCTGTTTATTCTGCTCAAACCTCTAAAATTGTCCACGTCTAACCCCCAACACTATCAACATCGCTGTGTACTCAGCGGCCGGCAATTCCCAGACTGCGGAACAAGTTGCCAAGGTACTGCTGCAAGTTGCTCTGGAAGGCAGCCATTCTGTTGGCGAACTGACGCTGCCATTCGCGCATGCGCCGCTTGAACTCCACGGCACTGAAGTATAGAGGGCGCTCACAGTTGCAGGTGTTGATGTACTGACCATTGATGGACCGCCCGGATGAGGACATGAAGGTGTCTGGGAGGCAACAGCGGGTGTTGCCGTTGCCGTCTGTTGAGAAACTGTCGGCGAAACGACACTTCTGTGGGTCCGAAAGGCAGGGGAACACTGAGTAATAGACATAACAAAGAAAAAAATAAGCAAACAAGTCACACACACGCATGCACGCACGCACGCACGCACGCACGCACATACACACACACTCATCCACACACACACACACACACACACACACACACGTACCTAAAGTGTGGATGGTTACCTAAGAGGCGGCACTGGGTGTAGTGCCTTTCTAGTGCACTTGCACTACAACAGCACTGGGTGCAGTACTCGCTCCGGCATCGAAGAATTTTGCACTAAAAAATGCACAAAATTTGACCTATTTCGTCGCCTATAGGGGACGGAAAGAATGTCATTTTGAACATTGTTATGACATTCTTTCCGTCAAAAAAGTCAATTTAACGGTGTTAAATGAAGCGACCATCCACACAATTAGGTTGCCATCCAGAGTTTAGGTTGCCATCCACGTGTGGATGGTTGCCTTATGGTGATTTAGGCAACCAAACCTGTGGAAACGGGGGTACACACACACACACACACACACACACACACACACACACACACACACACACACACACACACACACACACGGCATCGAAAAAAATGACGATGGGCTCAGCATGTGTGTACGTCGGTGTTTGCATGTGTGCGTGCGTGTGTGTGTGTGTGTGTGTGTGCGCGCTTGTGTGTGTGTGCGCTTGTATGTGAGTGTGTGTGTGTGTGTGTGTGTGTGTGTGTGTGTGTGTGTGTGTGTGTGCATACAAGATACAACAAGATACAACAAGATACAACAAGATACAAGAAGTTTTATTGTCCTCATCAATACAAGGAAATTTGGCATGTGTGTGGCAAGACATGATACACTGATATATAGACATTTACAAAACACAACTGAAGTTCAATATCAGCACACCCTTACGCAACATACCCACTACTTCAGACACACAGGCTACATGTGCCCCTCGGACGTACGCAACCCACAATTCACCCAGCCATACAGCTCCACATGCACTTACTCATTCATGCAGCACTCTAGCACCCGGCCATGTACAACTCACACACTGGAACCCTCATACGGCTACATATTGCATTATAACACCCGCACAAACATTACAACCTCAAACATCGTACTAGATCTACAACTAACAAGCATACCTCCACTATCAAGTGTGAGTGTGTATGTGTGTGTGTGTGAGTGAGTGTGTGTGTGTGGGAGTGTTAGTGTGTGTGTGTGTGTGTGTGTGTGTATGCGTGGGTGTCGGTGTGGGTGTGGGTGTTTTCCATCTTCCTCGGATAGAATGACGGCAGCAGGGATGCCACCGTTTGCTTCAAATCACGTTCACTCTCTCCATACAGCTGAAAAGAAACAGTTCCCGCTCTTGAGCATTTGTTGATTCATTTGAATTAAAAATAAATGTGAAGGCTATATTAATTACCATCGCTAATCTTTCTGCAGGAGCACACGTTGTTGACAAAGGACATGCTGAAGCCAGCGGAACAGCAGAAGACGTTGTTGTTGATCATTGAAATGCCTGACGTCACCGCTGAACAGCTTGCTCGTGACGTCAGACATGGTACAACTGTTGACGGCAAACACAACATGAAATGCAAAGTTTCTTCGAGACGTCAGGCAAAAAGCGACACGGTAAAACATGTAAAACATGGGACAACTGTTGAAATTTAAAACAGCATGAAATGTTAGTTAGTTAATTAGTTAGGCCAACAAAAAAATAGGTCTGTTTACGGTAACCCGACCGACCCTATTGTTTTCGCGCGACCCTAGACTTTTTTTTTGGCATTTGGGGAAAAAAAAAATATCTTTTGGGTTTTTTTGCAAAACAACGTAAAAATATGGTTTTTTGGAGAAAAAAAAAAATTTAAAAAAAAATAATCCCGACCTACCGACCCTATTTTTTTGGCCTATGTTACCGTAAACAGACCTTTTTTTTTTTGGCCTTAGTTGTTGCTTTTTGGGTCCAGCGGACCATATAGGCCAAATCAGGACCCCCATGAAATGTTAAACATGAAACAACTGTTGAAATAAAACACAACATGTATTTCAAAAAGTGTGTTTCGAGACGTCAGCACACATGGCGTCATCAAAGACGTTGATAAAAAAAAATTGAGAATGTCTTGGGATATCATTTGCTGAAAATCAGGTACAGCTGTTTTCTCTGAATCGCTCTACACACATAAATACACACACACACACACACACACATACACATACACACACACACACACACACACACACACACACACACACACACACACACACATCCTCTTCTATATTTCCCTGCCTACGTTAACAAATTTATTCAAAACTTGACTAAATGTAAAAAGTAGCCCACGCATACGCAATACCCTCTTCTCCCGGACTTCATTTTTGGTTTATATTCACACACGATCGGGTTTTTAGGTTTTCCGTTTAAAAATACTTGTTGTGGGGGCGGTTTCGCCCCGATGCAATCGTGAGGGGCGATGACAGTTTGCGTGTCAGAGTGACCTAAGTGTAAAAAATAATGTTGCTGTCATATTTATCTTTGCACCTGTTCCACACGCTTATCTGCTGTCAACTGATGGGTGTGATATAAATATGGCTAATTAATTCTTTTTGCGTTCTCTCTCTCTCCCTCTCTCTCCCTCTCTCCCCCTCTCTCTCTCTCTCTCTCTCTCTCTCTCTCTCTCTCTCTCTCTCTCTCTCTCTCTCTCTCTCTCTCTCTCTCTCTCTCTCTCTGTGCACTCTCTCTCTAAACTCTCTCTCTCACTCTCTCTCTCTCTCTCGGTGCACTCTCTCTCGGTGCACTCTCTCTCTCTCTCACTCTTTCTCTCTCTCTCTCTCTCTCTCTCTCTCTCTCTCTCTCTCTCGGTGCACTCTCTCTCTCTCAGTCTCACTCTCTTTCTCTCTCTATCTCTCTCTCACTCTCTCTCTCTCTATCTCTCTCTCTCTATCTCTCTCTTTCCCACTCTATCTCTCTCTCTCTCTCTCGGTGCACTCTCTCTCGGTGCACTCTCTCTCTCTCTCTCTCACACACTCTCTCTCTCTCTCTCTCTAATTGAAATGGGCCCAAGGCCTAATCAATAAACCATCCAGACTCCAGACTCCATACTCCAGACTCTCTCTCTATCTCTCTATCTCTCTATCTCTCTATCTCTCTCCCTCTTTCTCTCTCTCTCTCTCTCTATCTCTCGATGCACCCTCTCTCTCTCTCTCTCTCTCTCTCTCTCTCTCTCTCTGTCTTTCTGTCTATGTCTCTTTGTCTCTCTTTCTCTGGCTCTCTCTCTCTCTCTCTCTCTCTCTCTCTCTCTCTCTCTCTCTCTCTCTCTCTCTCTCTCTCTCTCTCTCTCTCTCTGTTTTTAAAGACTGACTGAGATTTTTTAGAAGGTCAAGTAGGTTGAAAGATGGAAACAGTTTAAGAAACAAACAAATGTGACAATGATTCACCTGTTAGTTTTGGGGGCATAATGTCCGTTTGTTCTTGTTTTGGGCTCTTTGCTTGTCAGGTTTAGCGGCACCTCCCAGTTGAAAGGTGGGTTTTTTCACATTAAATGTCACGAAATTCATGTAGCTTGCACACACACAAAAACAACAACTTTTAACTGGGAAATCACATGGTGAAACATCGTGTTTTACATCTTGAAGAGCGATTAGAAAAAAAACGGCTTTCATTTCAAATTGACATGTTATGGGCTAAACGTGATTTTTACATTCACATCCAATGTTGTTTGTTTGTTTGTTTTTTTATCAATGATTCCTCGTACAGTTTTTTTTAAAGATTCAATGTATCGTCTTGGTCAGGCAAGGATGAGCCAGTCAATTCATTCATCAATCAATCAAACAATCACTCAAACAATCATTCAATCAATCATGCAAGCAAGCAATTAAGAAATCAACTTATCAATTGACCAATCATCCCATTAATTAGTCAACAACCAAATAACGCAATCAAGCAACCATGCAGGCAATCAATAAAGAAATCAATATATCAATCGATTAATCGATCAATCAATAAATACATCAGTCAATCAATCAGTCAGTTAATCGAGCGCAAAGAGACATACAGAAATAAATGTAAGACATAATACGAAAGTCACGACTGTTCAAATTACCTGCACTACGTTACAATAGCAATGAACAACACAGCCTAATACTTTGATTAACGTCATCATCAATCATTTAACTAATTGTCTCGCTTGAGTCTTCCGAGCGGGCTTCCAGACCTTTTGTCAGATAAGTTTATTTTCTGTATTATAAATGTTCGTCTGTATGTCCTCTAAAAACAAGGCCGCTGGGGCCAAGATCAGTGACCGTAACGTTTTGCTTTGTCAGAATCAAATGTTCCATTATCATGTCCTGGCTCCTTAAGCCCTCTAACTGCCGTTCTTAGTTAAAATTGAGCTTTTACTCAAGGTTTATGTCCTGGTATTCTGTTGTGAGACACAGCCGTCAAGACTTTAAATACCTTATTTCTTAAAGTTCACCTACCCAGTGTAGTATTGTAATAAATGTTTTGGTTTTAAAATTATCAAGGATTTGTGATTTTAGTTATTGTCGTCATAACTGATGTCTGATACATATATAATTCTTACTGATACTTCTATACTGTTTATTTTACGCATATGTACAATTGATGGTTAAACACGTTTTGTTACGGAGGATGCTTGTGCGTGTGTGCTGTTGTGGGTTTGGTGTGGGGAATGTATGCGGGCGTGCGTGAGCGTGTGTGTGACTGAGATTGCAAGCGATGTTTGGAAGGGCGTGTATGGATTGATTGATTGTACTCTGGCCAAAACATGTCCCTAGTGTACTGCACATGGTTGAAATAAAGTCTTATGTCTTATGTCTTATGTCTTATACCTTTCTAACTTTTTTTTAGCTAAAACTTTAATTTACGTTGCTATAAAAACCATCAAAACAACATTAACCTCACCTTGTTGTTGTCCCAGCGCAGAACCAAGGAACAGCAGGTAGAGACAAACCTCCAGGCGTAACATTCTGCCCCCACAGAGAACACAGGTAACGCACAGGTGTCAACAACAATTTGCTTCACGCTTCAAAGGCTGCGACAGTTCCAACAGCTGCGGATCAGAGAGCAGAGAGAAAGTTGTCAAATAATACAGATATCTGCACATAGTTACCACATTCTTTACAACTTCTTTTTTTTTATTTTTTTTTAGAATTATTCTCTTTTTGTGGAGTTTTTTGTTTTTTTAACATGTATAGGCTGTTATGCCGTGTGAACAATTTTGTAAATCACATCAGATTTATGAAGAATACATGACATCACATGAGAGCCACTTTCCACTTGGAAATATCATTCAATATCTTAGAAGATTTCTACGTACAGGTGTGGAATTTCTTGCTGAATTGATTTTACAACCGACACCTCTGTCAATACGCAAAATTAATTTTAAGCCCACATATTTTTGTTCACTCTGCACAGGAAGCCACCAAGCTGTTGAGTTTGTATAAGTGTCCAAGTGGAAGAAAGCTGTTATCCCATGTAACAGCACGAACAGGTCTTTGTTGACTTACATGAAGAATAAAAAAATAAAGAAAGTTAAGTTGTTGGAACGTTGTTATTGACAAAATTACGTTACAGTCACAAATATGTCGACCCAACGGTATTTCAAGTGAACAGACAAACAGATATCACAATAAACTTATCTTGATGGAATTCAGTAGTCAAGAGCAACTTTGGAACGTTGGCAGTCTCTTCGTTTTTGGACTTACTTGATCGATATTCATTCGCTCGGCTTCCTGACGAGTGGGCGAAAACTGATTCTATCAAGATAAGTTTTGTGTGAATATTTGTTTGTCTGTTCACTTAAAAGACCGTTGGGTCGACATATCTGTGAATGTATTGTTTTGTCAATAATAAACGTTCCAACAACCTACCTTTCTTGTTTTGTTTTATTCTTACATGAAGGTTTGAAGGAGAAGGAAGCTATGCTGCAACCAGCCACACTTGCAACTGTCACACACCAAACTGTCAACACAGGGTCAGTGGCAGTGAAAAGTATTCTTACCCTGTGATACATGAGGCGATATTGCATCTTGCCTCTCTCTCTTTACCTGTTCCCGTGAGGGGGGTGACATCAGTTTCGTTTATGTCTTTCAAATCTGTGTGTCTGTTGGGGGTGGGTGTATATGTTGGGGGGGAAGTGGGTGTGCGTGTGTTGGGGGGGGGGTTGTGGGGGGGGGGGGTTGTGGGTGTGGGTATGTGTGTGTGTGTGTGTGTGTGTACGGTGTGTGTGTGTGTGGGTGTGGGTGTACGCGCATGGGCGCGCGCGTGTGTGCGTGCGTGTGTGTGTGTGTGTGTGTGTGTGTGTGTGTGTGTGTGTGTTATTGATTTATCGATATGAATCGCAGCAAAATAAGGTGTTTTAGTTGTTGCGTAGTTTGTCTATTTCCCTATCTTGTATGCTTGAGTGGGTAATACTGTCATAAAATTTTGTAACTGACAGCGTATAATGGCGTCGGCCTTCACGAGTTGAAGATATCTTTGACTTGATGGTTATGTTTGTGAATATTCTTTTTTTCGTTTCTTTTTTTTCCTTTTTCTTTCCTTATTGGTTTGGTGGTCGTGGTGGCCTAGTTGGTGGGTTGGATGGCTGGTTGGTCGATTAATGATTTTAAGGACAAGTTTTTTAGTTTCAAAGTGGAGCACCGAATTAAAACATACACTCACAGGCACGCGCGAAAGCAGACCTTACACGCACACACGTATGTACCCACGCACGCACGCTAGCACACTAACACACTCACACTCACACACACACACACACACACACACACACACACACACTAACACACACTAACACACACTAACACACACACACACAAACACACACACTAACACACACAAACACACTCACACACACACACACTGACACACACACACACACACACACACACACACACACACACACACTGACACATCGAGGCCATGTACCATTGGAGTTGTTTTTTCTGCTACAATTTGTAAGCAAAGTTTGTAGAAGATTGCAGTTTCGTGGAGTAAGCAGTTAAAGCGAGAGTTATTCCTCCTCGCATGGAGCTGTGCATACGACAACCAAACAGGTCTATCTGCAGGACGTCTTTACAAGTATGCCACCAGGTCCATCCTTGCTTTTGTTATCACAACAATTGGTAATTTCATCCAAAGAAACCAAAGCCGCGGAACATGTTGGCCAGGTTGCTACCCATGTTCTGCATACTGTTGGCGAACTGTTGACCCCACTGGCCCATGGCCCGTCCAAATGCAGGGTTCACTCTCCCTCCCAGCGAGCAGGTGCAGGAGTTGATGTACTGCCCGTAGGCGAACCCGCCGAAGGAGGAGATGGAATAGCCTTGCGGGCAACAGCGAACGTTGTCGTTGCCGTTGGAAGAGAAGCTGCCGGCGAAGCGACACGCTTGTTGGCCCGTGACACACGGGAACACTGCCAAAGAAAATTACACAATCAGTGTAACGTTTGTCAGCAATGTATTCCTTGGCCCATATTTTATTTGATAAAGGCTACTCATAAACATGTGGTTAGAATAGACGAATACTGAAAATAACTCCGTCGGGTTTGTTTGGGTTGTCGGAGAAACCTCGTACCTCTGGCAACACCTCGTACAAACATTGGATTTGTCCCTCCAATGTTAGTTCGTGGTTTTGCAAGAAAAGGTCACTCTCCGACAACCAATAAAAACCCGATGGAGTTATTCCCGAAAACGTATATCACAACGAGTGTTGCTGTTGCCCGAACCGTTGCCATCTGAAAAGAAGCTACTGGTAAAGTGAAACGCCGTGGGGCCAGTGGCACACGGGAACATCGTGAGAGAAAATGACACAGTCAGTAAAATACTTATCTGTTATATATTTTTTATTTTATCACTGAGGCTAAATATTAGCAGACACAAACAACGACAGTAGATCGTTGTCGTTGCCATCTGATGCGAAGCAGCCGACAAAACGACGCGCCTGGAGTTCAACGGAACACTGTCAGGGGGAAAAGCACAGTTTAACACAGATGTTATATCCAAAATTTACGGTATTCGCGAGCTATCGTCTACCCAATCCAAGTTCCATAAACAATGACAGCCTTTTGTTGCCGTTGCCGTCTAAAAAGAAGCTGCCGGCAAAACGACACGCTTGTGGTCCCATGGCTCATGGGAATACTGAGTGGACATGGACAACGAATAGCTTTTATTTAGCATGCCACCTTGTACCACAATTCTCATGTTATTTAATTAAGCATGCAGAGACAATGACAGTGGCATTTTCTGTTGCCCTCATATGGGCTCTGAAGCGCTGTTGCCAATCCCTCATATGCTGGTTGAACTCTGTCTACTTGTCAAAAAGAGCAACACCAGTAATAACTACAAAGCTAACGTGAACGATCCTGAAACGGTCATTTTGTACGCCGACTAATAATCCTACCATTAATCGTTTTTAACATTGTTGACGACATATTTTATAGCTTTCCCAAGAAGATAAAACAAAAACAAACAAATAATACATACCGCATGGATTGTGCTTCAAATGATTTTTGGTCAACTGACACATCACAGAAATAATGTCATCCTGACTCTCATCTCTTACTGGCGGTGGTAGTGCAAGTTGCAAATCATTGTCGAAGCAATCTGTACTGTGACAGTCTCTGATATCATTTCAAGCACTTAAACCACTTCTTCCTGATTTTCTGGTCAAACTCATCAGCCATGAGTATTCTATGTGCATAGAACACATGCTACACATTGAATGTAAATTGAATTAATGGTCAGATGGCGCCTAGTACAAAGGAGTTAAGACATGAACCGGGTGGGAAAGAGC
>NC_090246.1:9237287-9247287 GCF_037325665.1 Littorina saxatilis | reverse complement strand
AAAGAACACACACACACACACACACACATGCACAAACAAACACACACACACACACACACACACACACACACACGCACGCACACACACACACACACACACACAATCTCTCTCTCTCTCTCTCTCTCTCTCTCTCTCTGTCTCTCACTCGCTCACTAACTCACTCACATACAACCATTAACCCACTCACTCACTTACTCACTCATACACAAAATACCCTCACTCATTGAATCACTCTCCAACGGACTAGCTTCAAAAGGTGTGCAATAAACAGAGAACACACATTATTAATCCTAAACATATAAACACAGTAAAAACAGAGCTGCTTTTTGACGTTCGGAAACTGGCGGAGTCGAAACAGTCCGAATAAATATGATTTGATAAGTTGTCATCAAATATTGAGAAAACCTGCAACTGTAGAGTGTATTGCACACTACAAAATTTCAAATTCGAGCTAGTCTGCAGTTTAGGTCAGAAGCTTTCTTCTTCACTTTTGCATTTGACACATTCAACGTAGAAGAAAAAAAACGTGCATATATTTGCATAAATTTGCATGATTATTACCGTCGCTGGTCTTCCTACAGGAGCAGTTGTTGTTGTACCAAGACATGCTGAAGCCAGCGGAACAGCAGAAATAGTTGTTGTTGATCACCGACACGGAAGAGATTCCCACTGAGCATTCTGCTCGTGTTTTCAAGCAGGGTTCGGGTGCGGTCTCTGAAATACATTTTTTTGTTAAAAAGAAATAAAATCAAAAGAAATAAAATATAAAAGAAATAAAACTTATGAAACGTTGGTGCATTGCGAATTTTGTGCAGGGTCAAATGGAGTCCTTTTTGCTGATCAGTGTGCGCATAGTGCATGCTTTATTCTATATTTTGTTTAATCCGTCTCCAGACAAGAAACAACAATTAAAAAACAACGGTAATCTTGAACTTTAGTGTGTTAAATTCATAGCTCAGAATTCAGAGGCATTTACGCCTCCAAATTTGCAGAACCTGCACTTGTAAGCAGAACAAGTAATTTTAGATCCCTTTGGAGTCACGGAATGAACTGTCGGAATGCATTTCGTTTACAGGCGTCACAGAAGGAATTATCCTAATCGGCGACATGGGAGGCAACGGGAGTTGCCTCAGTGATGTCCCTTAGATGACCACGTAGCCATTCTCGGGTCACGATTCTGCCTTGAATGCAAATTTTTTCTACGTAGAGTTTTAGTAAGGTATGGGAATTCCAGCACATGCAAAAGAGTTGCACTTGTAAGGCCAAAAAAAAGGTGTGGTTAAGGTAGCATAGCCAAAAAAATAGGGTAGGAAGGTAGGCAATCACTTTTTTTTTCTTTTTTTTTTTTAATGTGTACAAATTAAACCTACTTGACAGGGAAATAAGTGTGCGACTCGGGCGCTTTCGCTTTCATTGCGTTTTCTGCACTCGTTTTCTTGGGGTTTTTTGACAAATGTAATAAAAAGTTATAGGGTCGGCCCCTAAAAATAGGGTAGGTCGGGTTACCGTAACCACACCTATTTTTTTTTTTAGGCCTAACAGACTGAGAGGAAGGCGAAGAAAGAGAAAACAGAAGTGAAAGAGTGCGCCTAAAATAATGTGTATGCGTGTGCACACGGTAACCGATTTCGCAAATTCTACGTCATCGGAAAAACACAGGTTTCCCAGCGCTATAATTTTTGCACAGGACAGGTACGTGTTCCTGTTTGAAATCGAATGTGATACCCAGCACATGCCCTTTTCTGTTTCGCAAGTTTGTTTATTTTGTTTGAGGGGGTGGGGGTTCGTTTATATTTATTTATTTATTTTATTTATTTATTCCTTTATTTATTTTTATTTTTTTATTTATTTATTTATTTATTTTTGGAGGGAGTGGTGCGGCTAACGCCCTTTGATTGCACCTTCCTTCTCAGGGCAGGTTTGCATGATGACTCAGTTTCCAAACTTACACAAGCTTGAAAAGTAACCGAAAATGGATACACGAAGCGTACAAATAATAGCTGAAGAATAATCGCTGACAATGGTTCCTTGAAGGCACATTCCACTTGGTCACATACCCAAAATGAACAGCCTATTGATGACCTTTGTGCACAGTGGGAGTGTTTTGATGTATTCTTATTCTTCTTCTTCTTCTTCTGCGTTCGTGGGCTGAAACTCCCGCGTACACTCGTGTTTTTTGCACGAGTGGAATTTTACGTGTATGACCGTTTTTTACCCCGCCATTTAGGCAGCCACACGCCGTTTTCGGAGGAAGCATGCTGGGTATTTTCGTGTTTCTATAACCCACCGAACTCTGACATGGATTACAGGATCTTTTTCGTGCGCACTTGGTCTTGTGCTTGCGTGTACACACGGGGGTGTTCGGACACCGAGGAGAGTCTGCACACAAAGTTGACTCTGAGAAATAAATCTCTCGCCGAACGTGGGGACGAACTCACGCTGACAGCGGCCAACTGGATACAAATCCAGCGCGCTACCGACTGAGCTACATCCCCGCCCTTTTTGATGCATTGATTTTGTACAAGCCACTAGTGCAGTCAGGGTGTTGCTTTTAGGTAAGTGACCAAGTGGGAGGATGGTCTTATCCTATGTAAAAGCTTGGCCAGGTCTGAGATGGTGAGCCCAACTGATTCCAGAAGAAGAAGTGTACCTTGAAATACCGGACATCCCTTTGCCAATAAGCCCGCAAGGCTCTCTGATGGTTTACCTAGTTGTTTACGTGAAGACAAACAAAGTCACGACATGTGGCCGCATAACGTGCAGACGTCATTCGTAGTCTCTAAAGCCGACAAGAGCGAGTAAATAAAACTGTGTGACTTTGAGGTAAGGTTGCTCTGACATTTATTTCGGCTCTTGCCTTCATCACACCAGCGATGAGTCTGATACTGTTGTTATTAGGTAGATGATGTCCGTACTTTTTTTTTTACTCTCTCTCTCTATATATATATATAAAACATCAGAAATTGTGAAAGAAGCAATTGAAAGTCAGCAGAGACTTTCTTCCGAGATTTGTTAAAATCTCTTAGCAGAGAAAGAGAGAGAAATAAGCCCTTCACAGACAGCCTATTGGGAGCATCAGACCCTCCTCAAGGGGGACCGAGATTTACAAAGCAAAGTCCCTTTGTGGGGGACGTATCACAAGGTAATCTAGTCTAATATATATATATCTCTCTCTCTTTCTCTGTGTCTCTGTCATTCTCTCTCTCTCTCTCTGTCTTTCTTTCTCTCTCTCTCTCTCTCTCTCTCTCTCTCTCTCACCCCCACCCTCTCCCTCTCTCACTCACTTTCTCTGTCTCTTTGTCTCTCTCTCTGTCTGTCTCTCTCTCTTTCTGTCTCTCTCTCTTTCTCTCTCTCTTTTTGTCTCTCTCTCTGTCTCTCTCTCTTTTTCTCTCTCTCTCTCTCTCTCACCCCCACCCTCTCCCTCTCTCACTCACTTTCTCTGTCTCTTTGTCTCTGTCTCTGTCTCTCTCTCTTTCTCTCTCTCTCTCTTTCTCTCTCTCTCTGTCTCTCTCTCTCTCTCTCTCTCTCTCTCTCTCTCAGCCACCTTTCCATCACGATTACCTTCATGTTCAGGTCAACAAGAGTACCTAAAGGCAATAAATAAACACAAAACAACAAGAAACAACAGCAACGGCAAGCAGCAAACCAAAACTGAACCACACAATAACAAATGGCCGGGTAAAACCTGGCATTCACGTCAAAACCCACTCGTGCAAAACACACGAGTGTATGTGGGAGTTTCAGTCCGTGAAGGAAGAAGAAGAAAAAGAAAAAGAAGAAGAAGAAGAAGAACCACACATTAATAAAATACTACTAAATCATGAATGCCACACCATCATTGTCACGCTCTTAGATATTTTTGGATGAGCTTAAGAGCCAGTGAATCACGTACTTGCGTACTGCGCTATATTGTAACACACGAACACGCGCACTTACACACACAAACACACAAACACGCACACAAACACACACAAACACACACACACAAACAAACAAACACACACACACACACACTGACACACAAACTTACACGCGCACGCACGCACTCACACACACACACACACACACACACACACACACACACACATATTAAAACAACTATCATACGTTCTTTAAAAAACAAAAGGATTACTTATATAACCTATAATTTACCTTGTTGACCGAAAGCTAAAGCCACAAATGAAAGCAGCAGCAGCAGAAAAACTGTTCCTCTCGCCATGTTGTTTCACTGCGCAGAATAAACTCACAACAATAAAAGAGAGTCAAATCATTTAGCAGTCCAGCGAAAGCCCACAACAGCGAAATAAGCCAGTCAGCTGAGCAGTATAAACTTACACCAGTGGCAGCTAGTACAGCGAAGTACACGAGCAACGACAGTGGTAAATGACTCAGGGACAACCCGCGTGTGTGCCTTTCTGAATGAGAAACTCAGATGATGAACAACTGAGTGGTTGGTCTCTCCTTTGTTTTAGTCTCCCAGCCTTGTGGCGCAGCTGCACAACACCTGGGAGATTTTGTTTTTTTTAAAGGAACACTTCTTCCAGTATTGGCATTAACCTGTAATTACCGGTATTTTACCGGTTGAATCGAGAAAATACCGGAAGAAAAATGGCTGCCGGTATGACCTACCGGTTGATTTTTAAAAATACTTGGGTTTTTTGCTGGTAGAACAACACAACCAGTACTCTGAGTTTAATTCTAACTGGTTCCAATGACCAGTCTACCGGGGTTTTTCTGGACTGTTTGCATCATAAAAGTTTGCGAACCGGTTTGAAAAAATACTAGCGCCATCACTGTAATCTTCCCGTGTAAACACTTGGACTCAACGTCTCGGATCTAGTCTGGCTTTGACATGGGATGAGACCTTCCCTCCACTTGGTCACATACCAATAACGAGACAGCCTGGGCGCTTTCTGCATACAGTGGGAATGTGTTCATGCATTGATTTTGTTGGTTTGTTTGCTTAACGTCCAGCCGACCACGAAGGGCCATATCAGGGCGGTGCTCCTTTGACATATTACGTGCGCCACACACAAGACAGAAGTAGCAGCACAGTCTTCATGTCTCACCCAGTCACATTATTCTGACACCGGACCAACCAGTCCTAGCACTAACCCCATAATACCAGACGCCAGGCGGAGCAGCCACTAGATTGCCAATTTTAAAGTCTTAGGTATGACCCGGCCGCCCGATCACGGGGCGGACGCCTTACCACTTGGCCAACCGTGCCGGTATTGATTTTGTAAAAGCCACTAGCGGATTTTTAAAGGCTGCCATATACGTAGCGTTCATTAATTAATTCATATTGTTTACATGTGCCAATAATGTTATAAAACTGTACCTAAGGGGATAATTATAATAACGATTGGCTGTAGCTTTCGAACACAGAACAAATTATTTCAGTCTCAAAGTGAAAGTGGATGTTTTCCGGAAAATGCGAAGTTAACAAGAATACATAAAAGCGCGCTTTCCTGCTTAGCACAATAAGCTACCGCGCTAATCTGGCGTATCAATATCACTAGGGGAAGGGCTCCTAATATGGACCGGCTCCTAATATGGACTACCACAAACTAACGGCGCTAGAGCGCTCAAAAAAGTTTTATTCGCTGCATTCACCCTCTCTGGATAACTTGCTCATGTCAAAACAGTTGCAGAAACAGAAATCTCAAAACCGTTAGGCTTTTTCTCTTTTTTCACTTTTGGCAGCGTTCACTCTAAATTTGCCGCCTAAAACGGACTCGTTTCTGTCTACAGCCAAAGCTTTTATCAAACAAAAATGGCTAAATATGACAGCTAAAACCGTATTTGTTACATTTTAGCAGTGTTGACCCCGAGTTTCTACTGCAAACAAAAAATAATAGCAAAATCTCAAAGTATGTGCGAGTCCCCTAATATGGACCACCTTCAACAAATCGAAGAAAATAAAAGCTAAAGGCTATTTTCATTAATTCATTAAGAAGCTTGCTGGTAATAACCTATAACTAGCCCTCGAGATTTAAAAAAAATGCAACGAAAAGTCTTCTTTTCGTGGAAGTTGATAATTTCACTTATTTTCACTCTGTTTTTGATAAGCTTCTTTAGTTTCCTGGTGTGCTTCAAATAATGCTCTCATCAACCCGAAACAGATAAACCTAGAGCATATTTTGATTAGGCTGACTTGTACACTAAGTTGTATCATGTTATTTTGAAATATAGGGGGCTTTTTACAGTGATTCGTGAAGGCCGCTTCACTGGTCCATATTAGGCGCCCAGGCTCCTAATATGGACCCTTTGTGATTTTTTTCTGCATTTAATTTTTGCTGAATGTGTATCAAAGCTATTTTACTCTAATTAGGCCTAACGGTTAACCTAAGAAAGAAGGACTACCAAACACAAAATTAAAACTCTTCGTAAGAAAACAAGCTAGTTATCAACATGAAACAAAAAGTGCTCCATATTAGGAGTTCTTCCCCTACGTTTTGCACGTGGAAGGTGAGCGATTTCCTTCACGCGGGGATTGACGAAGCTGTACGGTCTGTGTTGACGGTCTAAAAATAGCTCAAGTCCTGGTGAACTGTTGCTAAACATAGCAATAAAGAATTAATTATTTCTCGTAATTGGTAAGGACTTCAAACCTAAAACTTGCAGGAAGCTTAATTTATACATCCCCGCAACGATGGGAAAAGCCCTGGAAGTAATAGGACTATATAGCCATGGGACTATATGTCAGCCTTTAAGAAATGCATTCATCAAAAAATGACAACTTATCACTTAAAGCAGTCAGGGTGTTGATTTTTGGTTTGAGTTCAATTGAAGGGAGAGTCGTATTCCTTGTAAAGCCTGACCAGATCTGAAACGGGGAGTGTAAACCTGGTATCACACTGCAAGTCATGTAGTATTCTGTTTATCCTACATAATGTACTTGCTTGCATTCTTTTGCAAACTTCCTGGGGTCGCCGTGTCAAAATTGAAGACGTGTCTGGAACCTCGACCTCTTGCAAAGCCTCGTGACATCTCTGACGTCAAAAGCACAAAGAACGTCACAATAGGAATTATAGCGTCACGTGTTAGTTCTAAAAACTCATCCAGAGGAACAGCAAACGCAAAAGAGTGTTTCGAGAATGAAGTTTGTCTCGGTGACTTTGTCATCATAAACAGTAACACAATTTTGTTCCTGGCCAGACTGTAGTCTGACTCGACCTCATTTATATGATGTACACACTTGAGAAGAGATCGTCAATTTATCACATAGGTGGACTCTCTCACGTGCTTTTGCGGTTTTTTATGAGTAGTGAGTATATATGTAGGTATGTTACAAAATGCGTGCGCAGCTCAATTTTTGACGTCATTGAAAATGGCCCCCCATTTTCTGATCACTCACACTGTCTCAGTTTTGGGGTCCTCTTTTCTATTCTTGT
Organism: Littorina saxatilis; assembly: GCF_037325665.1. Lineage (NCBI taxonomy): Eukaryota > Metazoa > Mollusca > Gastropoda > Littorinimorpha > Littorinidae > Littorina > Littorina saxatilis. Next base: position 9,239,890 of record NC_090246.1, on the reverse strand, counting down.
CCAAATTTACATCACATAGGCACCCTGTCGAAGACGTAGAGCACATTCTTGACTTTAAGATTGAGAAAGATGGCGAGTCCAACACTGTCGAGCTCGCCGGCCAGAATATCGGGCGAAGAAGACACACAAGAGGTACTTTTATAAACCAATTTATAGCCTTTGAACTCTTATGAGACCCCTCTGAACAGTTAGTTTGGCCATTTTCCTGCTGTTTCCCAAAGTTTCAAGTCGATAAAGCGATGCGAAGTACCTTTTAACGGATGCGCCGCTTTGCGCCCGGATTGTCACCCATGTTGTATTCACATCCAACATGGCGGTCGGAAGTTCGTCTGCTCTCAGTTTCATACTAACTTACTAAAAAAAAAAATTAAAATTTTTTTAATATTTTTTTTTATAGTTGTTTAGATAGAGCTCTGAACCTTTCTTTTGATACCAAATTGAACAATATTGATAAACAAATCTGTGAGTTACAGTTAATTTTAGCTGAAAAATGTCAAAAATGGTTTCAATTTATCCTCTTTGCCTCTATTACGAATTTTATTACTTTAAAAATTCATAACTCGGGTTACACTTATCCAATCTCAAAGTTATATATACCATTGGAATGCTGATTTTCTGCTCTTTCAAGTGATATAGATCAAAATGTTAAATGAAAATTTTGAATTTTTTTGTAACATACCTAATACGGTAAAATCCCTAGCATAAGCCCACCATCTAGCAAACGCCCACCCCCCACTTTGGGCCAAAAGTTGCGCACAGGGGTAACTACCTAGCAAACGCCCACCCTGCTTTTTTCAAAGAGACCAGAGGCTCACTTTCACTGGGATTTGTGCAGACTGTTCTAAAAGTCATCTTTTTCCCCTTCTTTACCTTTTCGTGTTTCTTTCCTTTTTTCTTATTCTTTGTCCCATCTCCTCACTCCCACCCATCGTTCATGTTTTTTCGAGTTTCTCTTCTCTTTTTTTTTGCTAAGTTTGTGGGTTTTTCTTTCTCAGAAAGATTGGTCCTTTTGAAGACAAAATCAAAGTTCAGTTAACGTTTCATTTCCAAAGACGATCGTGTAATTTCTTCCCTGTACAGAAAGAAAGGGCTTCATTGTTGTTGACATTTCGACATTTCATCAAGTTTCTTTTTCCCGGAATTGTGTTGTTATTGTTTGTCCTTGCAAAGGTCTGGCGATTTTCTTTTTACTTTATAAATTTATATGAATGACTATGCTCGGGTTGTTTTCAGAAGAGCCAGTCCTTTTTTTTCTCTCTCTCTCTCTCTCTCTCTCTCTCTCTCTCTCTCTCTCTCTCTCTCTCTCTCTCTCTCTCTCTCTCTCTCTCTCTCTCTCTCTCTCTCTCTCTCTCTCTCTCTCTCTCTCTCTCTCATGGTTGGCCTTCTTTGCCTCAAAGTCCTTTTTCGGGGTTTGTATTCACTCAATTACACGGTTGAGCACAAAACTTACTTTGTGCAAAGGGGTCTATCCCTAGCAAACGCCCACCCCCCAATTTTGCCCTAAATCTGTGCACAGGGGGGGTGGGCTTATGCTGGGGATTTTACGGTATATGCTTTCCATGGTGCTGTTTTCAGCGGCGGTATCATCCTTCTCCACCCCACCCCCCACCCCCCACCCCTCCAGTATTTTTGCTCTAGTTCAGAAACAGAAACAGAAAGAATGGTTTGGCTTCTTCGCCTGTAAATTTATTCACCTTAAGTCCATGCTGATGTGAGAAGCGTGTTGATCATGTTGATGTGCACCCTTTTTATCAGAGCGGACCAAGCAGCAGTCGCAAACATTAGCTGCGGACAAAAACAAAAAAACTAAATCTGATTTTCGAGACTGGAGTCTATTTCAATTGTCATGTGCGCTTGCTGACGCACTGGCGTCAGCAACTAAACCTGGAATTCAAAAATAGAAATTGTGTTTTATGTTGGGGATGGGTTTGCGAGGGGGATAAAAGTTAAAAAAAAAATTTAAAAAAAAAAGATGCGCAATTTATTTTCTCTGTACATGCGTTTTCTTTCTCACTTTTCTTAATTTATATTTTCCTTTTTTTTTTGTTCTTTGATTTTGCCATTACTTTTATATGAGCAAAGAACAATGTAGACCTGTGTGTTGAGGGTTTGCCTTCGTGACATTATTGCAGGTTGTTTGTTTATTCACGCGAGCAGTTTTCTCCGCGGTTTCCGTGTAGATGCCCAAGCCCCCGCAACACGTCCAGGCGCAGGTCAGGGGCGGACGAGGGAGGGGTGCACAGGGTGCACGTGCACCCCCCCTCCAGAAAAAAAAATTGGAAAACTGATTCTATGACCATTTATAAGTTCAAATGGCACCAGATGTCACCATTTTGCTTCTTTGAGCCAAAATTTTTTTCCGTGGGGGCATGCCCCCGGACCCCCCTAGCAAATTCGGGCGCTTCGCCCCCATCACATTCACTTTCGATTCAAAGTGCACCCCCCCTTACAAAGCAACTGATCCGCCCCTGTTAGGTGCAGTATATAAATCCATTCTACAGCAACACATTGTGCACGCCATCCAAGTAGATAAAACTCTCACTTAGACACACGAACTAAAACACGCCGCACACAGACAGACAGACATCAATGGTCATCCTCAA
>NC_090246.1:9223647-9232087 GCF_037325665.1 Littorina saxatilis | reverse complement strand
CTGAAAAAAAAATCGTTTGAGTTGTTTTGTTGGCATTTTATGCACATGTGTTTGGTGGTAGCGATCGTGTGAATCCTGACAGACGCCATTTCCTTCTGCATGACAGAAGCCAACCATTGATGTGAAAATTGAAACGAAAAGGCACTCAATTCACACTGAATGGTCATATTTGATAGCAGAGCTGCAATATCTAACCATACAAACAAAAACAAAAGCACAAATATGAATTTTGCATTACATATTTTGCACACAAAAAATCGAATCGAGAACTGGAAGCTGTCTGTCCGAAAAACTAAGTCTTCACAGATAAACCAAGTAAGCTTATTTTACCACAAGAAATGATAACATGATTTTATTTTGACATTGAAAACACACCTTTATAGTCTGTACTTCATAGGAAAGCATTTACAATGACCGAAATTTCGCGAAATTCCGCGCCGTGTCCATTTCTTGGAATGTCCGACCGTCGTCTGTCAGGGGTTTCCAACGATCGCTACTTTCACTTTCGTTGTCATTTCCGGGCAATCCTATGCCGTATGTGACATATTACACACTTTTCACAGTTGAGGCCGAAGGCGGGATTTGTGATTATTTTTTTCAGGTGAGATTTTATTGTTTTTGTTGCCTTTTTGTCGAGTAATATGCCGTCTGTCAGCCAACGATCGCTACCACACGATCGCTACCTCTTCATGCTCGATCAGATTTTTAGCTTTTTCAATGATTATAGAAGTTTGATTAACGTTTCCTTTGCAGTTCTGGATCGGTAGGGTAAAGGTATCTAATTTCGACATAAGATCTTGGGGGTACCTAAATCCGACCGATTTTCCAAGTCACATCAATGACGAGGTGCGCACGTCATCACAACAGAAGGAATGCCATTCATACACGGGCCATTCATGAACCGGTTGATGACGCGACTTTACGGACCAATCGTTTTGTCGCGAGAGTTATTTGCGTCATCGGCACCGCGGCGCGAAAATTTGCCTTGCAAGTGTCTTCTAAAGTTTTAACGTTGAGGGGGGAATCGAGACGAGGGTGTGGCGTATGTGTGTGTGTGTGTGCGTGTGTGTGTAGAGCGATTCAGACCAAACTACTAGACCGATCTTTATGAAATTTTACATGAGTGTTTCTGGGAATGATATCCCCGGATGTTTTTTTCTTTTCTTTGATACATACCTTTGATGACGTCATATCTGGCTTTTTGTAAAAGTTGAGGCGGCACTGTCACATCCTCATTTTTCAATCAAATTGATTGAAATTTTGGCCAAGCAATCATCGACGAAGGCCGGACTTCGGTATTGCATTTCAGCTTGGTGGCTTAAACATTAATTAATGACTTTGGTCATTAAAAATCTGAAAATTGTAAAAAAAAAATAATAATTTATAAAACGATCCAAATTTACGTTCATCTTATTCTTCATCATTTTCTGATTCCAAAAACATATAAATATGTTATATTTGGATTAAAAACAAGCCCTAAAAATTAAAAATATAAACATTATGATCAAAATTAAAGGCACAGTAAGCCTCCCGTAAACCATCACAGATACGGTCAGGCTTTTACACACAGTACAAACACCCTTTCATTTAAACACTCACCGATTGAGAACATCCTAGGTGCCCTCCGTAAAGAGCGAACAATTTTCAAAGAATTTATTTTTGCGTGGTTTATCTTACCCCTGAGCCATTGTGAACTCGTGTCATCCAGTTTCCCTTTTTCACAATGTAGTCGTCAGTTAGTCATTTGAATGTGACTCGATTTGAGCTTATCTACAATAGCACGTTTTTATGCACGAAACAAACGGCTGTGGTTCACAAGAACTCTAGCGATGGCTTTTGACTGTTGAGAGGAACGGCAATATGCACTGTAAACCGTCGTCTGCGACGACCCTTGCGTGACCCTGCTTCCGGGCTTTTCTGATCTTGTCTTGATGAAAAACAAATTCTTTTATGATTAAAGAATGTTGTAACAAGCTGTCAATTTATTATTTAGATTTTAAAAGTTAGGTCTAGCGCAAAAACGCACCACGGTCCAAAAACATTCTGATAATCATCGATCCACGGCTATCGACAGTTTACATCGATAGAAGGGAAGTAACTCATTTTTGACCTGAGTTCAGAATGGGTCCAAAAAGTGTTCGAGACAATCTGCAAAATTAATTCTTTAACAATTGCTCGCTCTTTACGTAGTTAGGGTACCCACAGATGTTCCCGTTTGGTGAGCGTTCAAATGGAAGGGTGTTTGTACTGTGTGTAAAAGCCTGACAGTATCTGTGATGGTTTACGGGAGGCTTACTGCCCGGGCGTGATTTCCGGTATCATATTCATAACAGCCGTCCCGGCCAGCACCAAAACGAGGCGCAATTGTTGTTTAGGAGAAGTCCACGAAAATAAATTCTTTGAAAATTTCTCACGCTCGACAGAAAGCTGCCAGGATGTTCCCGTTCGGTGAGCGTTCAAATGGAAGTATGCTTGTACTGTATGTAGACGCTCGGGGAGCTCTGTGATGGTTTACGGGAGGCTTACTGTGCCTTTAAATTTTCGAAATCAATTTAAAAACACTTTCATCTTATTCCTTGTCGGTTCCTGATTCCAAAAACATATAGATATGATATGTTTGGATTAAAAACACGCTCAGAAAGTTAAAACGAAGAGAGGTACAGAAAAGCGTGCTATCCTTCTCAGCGCAACTACTACCCCGCTCTTCTTGTCAATTCCACTGCCTTTGCCACGAGCGGTGGACTGACGATGCTACGAGTATACGGTCTTGCTGAAAAATGGCATTGCGTTCAGTTTCATTCTGTGAGTTCGACAGCTTGACTAAATTTTGTATTTTCGCCTTACGCGACTTGTTCTTCTTTGTTTCTGTTTTTCGACGGCATAATTGGATGACCAAGCAGGCACGGCTACCTACTAAAGTCGTGTTGAGGCAGGCTTTGTTTAGGGATCCTTCTATCTCCCCCCTCCCTATGTGAGGAGAGTAGTTAGGGTACCCACAGTCTTTGGTGGTAAGCCTTCAGTTTGTGTGCGTCACTTATGTGCGTGTTTTTTGTTGTGTGTTTTTTCCACTTAAAATAAAAGTAGATTTGTTTAACTTTCTGTATTCATACATGTATGCAATTGATTATTATTATTTTATATCAAAATGAGTGAGTGTCTTTTTATGAACAAAAAAGTGTTCCTTGTTAATGAAACAGGTATCTTGGCTCTTCTTGCCGTTTTCTAAATTAGGGGGTATCGATAGTATAAGTTTATTTCTGCCATTAAAAAAATGATAAAGAAGTACTTATCTGTTTTTATCTTGTACACACATAAATACACTTTCAAAACATGTGACTTTTGTTAGTGTATGGAGACCTTGAAATGTGAAAAAAAAACATTTCGCCGGCCGGTTTAGGTGAAAATGGCGTTCTGATCAAGGACAGCATCATGCAAACATATAGACAGCCTCAGGCAAGGAACTTTGTTGTGAAAATCTGTTATATGTTTAAACTTTATGTAAATCATTTAGTATTAGTGGTTTTCTGTCTTCTTTCTGGAGTCAGGCTTGCATCAAGTTTGTTTGATAGATTTTCACGTTTTGGGGGCAACTTTCGTTTCGCTTGATTTTCTATGGAAAATAAGACTCTGCGTATAATTTTTGCCTTTGTTTTGTGTGGTACTGATCCTAATTAATTACAATAACATCCATGTTCACAGTATTTCACAGTTTTATGTTTGACTGGAAGTGTGAGAAAATGGGAAATGGCTGAAATCAATACCGTGAAACCTGCCTTGTGTGTTCGTGTAGGCTTACTCAAAAAGTCAAAATCACAGTCGTCTCCGAAACAAGCAATAATCAGAGTTGGGGGGAAAACATTTCGTTTGTTCAGTTTTGTTTTGTTCTTGATAGTTTGTTTATCTCTCACACACACACACACACACACAGAGACACACACACACACACACACACACACACACACATACATACATACATACACAAACACACGCGCGCACGCACACACATTGCACGTACGCGCACATACACACACCTACTGAGATATGCCTAACATACACGCACGCTTGCAAACACACACATAATACGCAAACGCAGTTTAATTTCCTCAATACAAGGCGAAAGGCACACACACACCACACACAAATAAACACACACACGCAGTCCCACACACACACAACCCTCACACACACAAATAAACCCACACACGCAGTCAACCCCCCCCCCCCACACACACACACAACCCTCACACACACAAATAAACACACACGCAGTCCACCCCCCCCCCCCCCCACACACACACACACACACAACCCTCTCTGACACACACACCCGCCCAACCCCAGCGTCCAACTCAACTTTCACCAACAACCATACCCTACTCTCACTATCGCTCTCTCACACACACACACACACACACACACACAAGCTCACGCAAGCACAGCCACACACACACACAGCACGCGCATACACACACACTGACACACATCACACACAGCACGCGCATATACACACACACTGACACACATCACACACACACACCCACACACACCTTTCGCAGTTCGCTCACAGTTCTTCTCTTTTCCATCGTCGCCATCTTCGAAGCTTGCTTCGCTTTTCAGGGGAGATAACCCGTTTATCACATTCGCTGCTGACTTGTGGGTCAAGGCTATTGACGGGCCGCCCGAGCGGCTCGTCTTTGGCGTCGGGTAAGTAGCTTGCAGGTGGAGAAATTTTTGTTCATGGGGAATTTCTGTGACGTATGTACCACGTGACAGGAAGTCGCCGTTGGTCTTGGCAAAGAAACTACAATGCAGTGTGTGGTCTCGGTGAGACTGAAAGACAGAGAGCGACAGATACACACAGTGATTCAAGGCGCACAACTCTAGTAAAGTTGTCGTAGCACGTCCGTCTATGGCCAAAGTGATCCGGGTTCGATTCCCGGCATGGGCGGTCTATTTTTTTTATTTTTTTTAAAAATTCTTGTTTACTATTGTTTATTATGAACGTTTTAATGTTTTATTTTACTCTAATAATTTTTTTAATTGTGTAAAATAAATAAATAATTTTTTTTTTTTTTTTAATCCAAGTGATCCGGGTGGAAAGCGATTCGTCTATGGCCAAAGTGATCCGGGTTCGATTCCCGGCATGGGCGGTCTATTTTTTTTTTTTTTTTTTTAATTCTTGTTTAGGCCTACTATTGTTTATTATGAACGTTTTCATGTTTTATTTTACTCTAATAATTTTTTTAATTGTGTAAGATAAATATTTTTTTTTTTTTATAAATCCACGTGCACAAGACAAAAACTTTCATACTGGGGGAGCGAGCCAGTCTGAAGAGTACTCGGGTCCAGCGCCAGCGTTTTTTATAAGAACTTGGAGTGATTGCGAATTTGCGCGTTTCTCGTGAGTGCTTTCGAAGTTTTGTAATTTGATTTTTCCCAGCGAGTGTTCTTTGGAGGGCACTAGACTGTGATTGCTGGTGCATGTTTTTATTTTTGCTTTTCGTTCTTTGTTTCCGTTTGTAGTCTGTGGTCAAATACCTCACATTCAATGTGCTCAAACAAATCACAGGCACAGGAAATGAACAAGAAGAAGTGTGTCACAAGAATTTGAATTCTAACAAAAACATGTGTATGAGTTCATAGACTACCACTGTCGAACCCTTCACTGTACAATGTAAATGAGTACAAAATATAGTCGTCAGTTTGGGAGACATTGTAGAGCACAGGTGAACTTTATCACAAACGGACAACACAAAAAGTACTTTCTTTTCAAACTTGAAAGTTTGTTGTCTATTTTTACCAGGGTCTTTCAAACAAACAATAACATGTGTATTTTTTATGTGAAAAAATTCATCTATTTTAACATTGTTGTACTTAAAATCTTAACATCTGCTAACAATTTGCGTATGAATATTTTTTATTCCTGCACTAGAAGGGAAGAAATCAACCTGTGGAAGACGTGCTGTGGTTTGTCTCCCTTCCTTCGAAGCCGAAACCGTCTGTAACGCTTACAGGGCCTCATAAATATCAGAGTCAACTCTCTCTCCACCCCCCCCCCCCCCCCTCCCCGCCCCCGACACCTCCACGCATTCAGCGTAACGGCTTGTCCGGCGTGTTACTTCAACATAATATGATAATAATAATAATAATAATAACTTCAACAAGTATTTTTTAGAAAAAATTAACCTTAACAAGGCCTCAACACAACAGCGCTTCCTGGAATTGCATGGCTGTTACCGGGAAATGTACTGGGTCAAAGGTCCGCCTGACTCGAAAATTTACTGGGGAAAAGACAGTGACTGCAAAAAATCGTGTACTTCATGATTGGTACAATGGCCAACACAAATGTTGTCGGATCAAGTCTACTTCCATTCTTTAGATGGTATATGTTTTTTCAAAGAAATAGTCTTTTACATTGACTACTGCCCTCCCAGGAAACCTGGCCACATCCTCAACAAAGTCAGCCAGAGCTTCGTTTAAGTGTGACAATGGGTCATATATTGGTGCTACATTACTAGCATTCAAATGTGTATTCATGGCAACAGCATTTTGCCATTTACAACAGTTTCACTAACACTGTATTCTTTCTTGCTTTATTATTTTGTGACTCAGTAATAATTTTAAATAAAGTTATTTGCATCATACACTTTGATTTCATTCATTTCTATTTATAACTACTTTTACTACTTTCCCTTCTACACTGTGACATGCCACTGTATGACGCTCATTCAGACCAAAAACAATACCATTCCTACCTGTTGCAACGTCTATTGCTCGCTCTGTCTTTTGGTTCCTTGGTTGATCGATCGGTTTCTTGGTGGAAAACATATTTCTGTCACCAATACCAGTATTATTGCATCACTTCCATAAAGGTAGCTATAGAGTAGCCTTCTTCCTTTCTGTTAAGCCAATAGGTCTTATTCATTATTGAGCTCTTATTCATTATTGCATTACTTTCACAACAATCTTCTTCCTTGATATTGCGATAGTTGTTATCTCCCATTTATGTACAAACGCCGAAAAGACAATTTAACAGGACACATCAACACTATTATTTTGTTTACCTGTACCAACAGGTGTACAACTTCCGGTTTCTTTGATATTGTCAATGTTTCGGCCCGTGTTGATCCTGGGATCAACTGAATTTCTTGTAAGCTCTAACGCTGGGGTGGGATCCTCGAAGGAACAATCCTCCCTGTGCTCACAGGGCAGGACATACGGGCCATGAGCTAAGGGTGGGGTAACCCCTACAGAAAACCTAGAGTCCCCCTCTCGGCCTCGCCAGTGTAGTCGAAATGACATCCGACATGTGTAACAAGAGTCAGTGAGAGTTATGCGGAACCATTCTCCTGGCTCACTTACCCATGTCGCGCACGTTGAATGCATTTAAAGCGCTTACTTCCCTTTGTTTTCCAGACCTTCTTTTTATGATTGCGAATATTAGAATAAAGAATTTTTTTTTCAAACATAACACTAATACGGTATTGAAGAAAAGATCGCGAGTTGAAAATGTAAGTTGCAGTTGAAAGAAAGTCATTTTTAGGTGTGTACATTTCATTTGGAATTACACAGTTATTTGTGGTTAAAACTAATTTGGAGTTAAAAATTCGATTTGAAACAAAAACAAGTCGCGTAAGGCGAAATTACTACATTTAGTCAAGTTGTGGAACTCACAGAATGAAACTGAACGTAGTCCGCCGCTAGTGCAAAAGGCAGTGAAAGTAACGAGCCTGTTTGGTGCGGTAGCGGTTGCGCTGTGCTTCACAGCACGCTTTACTGTACCTCTCTTCGTTTTAACTTTCTTTTAATCCAAACATATCATATCTATATGTTTTTGGAATCAGGAACCGACAAGGAATAAGATGAAATAGTTTTTAAAACGATTTCGGAAATGTAATTTTAATCATAATTTTTATATTTTTAATTTGCAGAGCTTGTTTTTAATCCGAATATAACATATTTATATGTTTTTGGAATCAGAACATGATGAAGAATAAAATAAAAGTAATTTTAGATCGTTTTATAACAAAATAAGTTTAATTACAATTTTCAGATTTTTAATGACCAAAGTCATTCATTAATTTGTAAGCCTCCATGCTGAAATGCAATACCGAAGTCCGGCCTTTGTCGAAGATTGCTTGGCCAAAATGTCAATCAAAATGACAGTGCCGCCTCAACTTTTACAAAAAGCCGGATATGACGTCATCAAAGACATTTATTGAAAAATGAAAGAAACGTCCGGGGATATCATTCCCAGGAACTCTCATGTAAAATGTCATAAAGATCGGTCCAGTAGTTTACTCTGAATCGCTCTACACACACACACGCACACACACACAGACACACATACATCTATTCTATATATAAAATATATTCTATTCTATTCACATACACCACGACCCTCGTCTCGATTCCCTTGACTAAATGTAACAAGCCGTTG
>NC_090246.1:9218647-9221147 GCF_037325665.1 Littorina saxatilis | reverse complement strand
TAGGATATGATATATCTGAGAGGAGACCCCGAAGGAGACCCAAACGGAAGGGTGAAACTGCGGTGAGATCTCTCATGTCCTGCTAATGTTTGCATGATACCACTGGCTATGACGCACGAGCGACAAACAGTCGAAACAAGGATAACATGGACTGTTTAATCCCAAATTGCACAAGCAGGCGTTTACGGGAAACAACCAATAGGAGAGTATTAAAAGAAAAAAGGACACTACCTCCCACAACTTTCATTTACTCGCTCCTCCTTTCTACCTTTGTCTGTCTGCCTTTCTGTCTCAGTCTGTCTGTCTGTCTGTATGTCTGTCTGTCTGTCTCTCTGTCTGTCTGTCTGCCTGTCTGTCTGTCTGTCTCTCTCTCTCCTCTCTCTCTCGCGCTCTCTCTCGCGCGCGCTCTCTCTCTCTCTCTCTCTCTCTCTCTCTCTCTCTCTCTCTCTCTCTCTCTCTCTCTCTCTCTCTCTCTCTCTCTTTATTCAGGTGCGGTCCTATGGAACTCACTGCCTTTTTTTCTTAAGCATAAGACAAACACAGACAGCTTCAAAAAAAAGTATATGTCGCACATAATGCAACTAAACATGTGCTTAATGGTTCATCAATTCATTTAAAATGTATGTGCATGTTAAACAAAGTTATAATAATATGCAGATCTAAATTAAGTTATGAGGGCCCCAAAGGGTTTAAAACCGTGATCGTGATTGGCGTTTTTTGACCTTTCTGTGACCGTGATTGCCGAAATTTCCATTTCTGTGATCGTGATGGGACTTTGCCCGTGATCCGTGATGACAAAAAAATCAAGTCTCGTGATCGTGATCGTCATTTGTTTTCGTGATCGTGATGGGCATTATTGCAAAGCATTTTATTTTCAACGTACATTTTTCACAGCTGTATTACACTCTATGATCCTCTAGTCTATTCGGTAAGGAGCCAACCCCGATTGAAGGGAAGCAACAACACATTCAGAAATATGATTTTGAGAGCGATTGCTTCCCTTTAAAAGAACCAATTACACACTGACAAAAAGAGATCCAATCAGAAGGCAAATTGCAAAAGTCTGCCAAACTTCATCCAATGGAAGGGCTTCGTGCAAAAGTTTTGAGTGCAATTCGAATTCGAAGATCAAAAATGGCGTGCAGCGGTACTGTCATCGAACTTCTGTTATATTTTGTGGATTCAAGCCAGACCAAAACAGGCGGCGAGAATGCCTTCCTTGGTGGAAAGGTCAGGCTACGGGTCGGTCTTTCTGAAGACGAAATGTCAAGGTATGTTGATCTATGTTGCTCTGTGACTGTTCTGAATGTAGGCAAAGATCTTGAAATTTGTTCAAGATCTTTGAGTTTGAGTGAGATCATTGACATTGTCGACATTGCCACGTCCGGCTGTCACTCGCTCAGTGTGACCTCGACTGGCTCGAGATCGAGTCTGCGTTTAGCCAAAACCGAAATTAGAAATGTGTTTTTCATCCCAGCAACGTGGACACGCTTGGCATAGATTCTAATTGTCGCTTCTTTGCATTAAGCTTGGATTTATTTTAGCGCCTGTAAACTTTAATATCAACAATGGGTTAAATTCAGAAACAATGGCGGGGAGACGCGCCAGTTTGGGTCACTTGATCCTCATGTCAAAGACAATCAAAGTCATGTTCGTTGGGGATTTTGTCAGGCATGCTACTTTTCCGGTAATTGCCGGAAATCCGATAAAGCCGTTTTCAAAATCCGGTAAAGTCAAATTTTTTCCGGTGAAGTTGAAAAATTTCCGCAAAAACGATCCGTGTGAATATCGCGCAACGCGACCGGGCGCCGGTCTCAATGAAGCCAGCGCACAGTAGTGTTGTTTTCACCAGTTTGGAGGTGTGTTGAATGGTGGTGGGGGGAGGCTAAAATGGGATTTTTAACAAGATCACAACACTATTACAACCCCTAAAATGATGCCCAGAATGCACCAGATTGCACAGATTTTAACCGTTTTTTGAAAAAATTTCCGGGGGGGCATGCCCCCGGACCCCCCTAGTTGGCTCGCCTGCTTCGCAGGCTCAGGCTTGTGGCTTCGCTACTGGTACGGCGCGCTTCTTTCAGGTAAAACCGTTTTTGGCCTGTAGCATTCCTGTATTTTATTCAAGGCCATGGAACCAGGCGATGGTGTACCTCAAATTGTACGGCAAAGTTGAAAATAAAGAACCCATCACACATACATGTACTTTAATTTCAATCCACCCAATAGTATTTGAGAAAATGGGTTTACAAGATTTAGCTCTGGAAATGTGAAATTGTGCAAGTATTTATTCATGTGTGTGAGTGAGGGTGTGGGGGTTGAATGTGTATGAGTGTAGAGAGAGAGAGAGAGAGAGAGAGAGAGAGAGAGAGAGAGAGAGAGAGAGAGAGAGAGAGAGAGAGAGAGAGAGAGAGAGAGAGAGAGAGAGGGAGAGAGAGAGAGAGAGAGAGAGAAAAACCCCAATGAAAACAACATTCTTGTTACTGATTACAAATCATGA
>NC_090246.1:9188647-9213647 GCF_037325665.1 Littorina saxatilis | reverse complement strand
GCGATATAGCAGCAAGCAATAAATTGTAAACATAAAGCCTCAAGACAGCAACATGGCGATAAAGCAAAAGGCAAGCGTTTTGGGCATGAAGAAGATACTCTAGACAGCAGTAAGGCGATACAGCAGTAAGGCGATACAGCAGTACGGCGATATAGCAGCAAGCAATAAATTGTAAACATAAAGCCTCAAGACAGCAACATGGCGATAAAGCAAAAGGCAAGCGTTTTTGGCATGAAGAAGATACTCTAGACAGCAGTAAGGCGATACAGCAGTAAGGCGATACAGCAGTACGGCGATATAGCAGCAAGCAATAAATTGTAAACATAAAGCCTCAAGACAGCAACATGGCGATAAAGCAAAAGGCAAGCGTTTACGGCATGAAGAAGATACTCTAGACAGCAGTAAGGCGATACAGCAGTAAGGCGATACAGCAGTAAGGCGATACAGCAGTAAGGCGATACAGCAGTAAGGCGATACAGCAGTAAGCAAGCATTTGAGACAAGACAGAACGTCTCAACGCCGTGTAGCGCAAAGCTTTGGCCAAATGTCTTCAGCCGTTGGCACACGCCGCGAGACTCGAACCCCAAACCCCGGGATTAGCACACAGCAACCAAAGAAAAGAGAGGAGCAAAGAAAGCCGGCGGCAAATGCAGGGGTCATGGAGGATTGTCCAACAACCCCGGCTCACAACGAGCCCCCCAAAGCCCTCCTCCAACACTGGCGTCACTTCGCGCTATAATTATAGGAAAACTGGCCTCGCGTCACAGCATTAACTGGGGGCTACCTGTCTCCGGTGTAACATCTCATTTATGAAGATTGATTTCTTGGCAGTCCTGTTACAATTACGTACTAGACTGACCTATCTGTGTTATATAACTATGGGAATACTGACATCACGGTATTAACTTGACCAGGCAAAAAATGACCCAAATCTAACTTTTTTCATTTATGACGTTTGATTTCTTCAAAGTCTCAGCTCCTTTCAACACCAGCATAACTTTGCTATATACAATTATTGGAGTACTCGCATCGCGTCACAGTACAGTCGAACCTGCCATGGAGACCACCTCTTAATATCGACCACCTCCCCATTACGACCACCTCTTGATAACGACCACCTGCCCATTCCGATCAGGCCAGACTCATAATGGGATAAGGCCATCCCTCCACTTCGACAAATGCCACTAATTCAATGTCAGCACGTCTACATTCTGTGCAAATTGAAAATTGTTGATGCATTAGTTTTTCAACGGACGCTAGTGTCAACTCTGGAAAATATTTGATCAACAAAATCTCGTTATGCACAGCAAACAGTCAGGGTAATGATTTTTTTTTCCAAGTGGAGGGATGATCTTTTCCAATGTAAAAGTTTTTGACAGATCTGAGACGTTGAGCCGAAAAAGCCCAAATGTCTCCTCCCAAAGGGGAAGGCCAAAGCCTTAAACAATTCATCCTTGTCATATTTCCTTCTTTCTCTCATTCATCTTTGCCTGTTTTCATTTATTCACCCTCTTTTAAATCGTTTATATGGTCTCAATTTTCAGTCATTGAGTGATCTCCACAAAGGGCGATATATAGCTTGAATAACTTGACATTGTGTCCGCCATCGTGTTTACTTCTTTCACGTTTTCCCTTGTATTTGGATTCGTTAATATAAACATTATGCTTGAGTTCGGATCCTCAATGTCGTATATTGTCTGTCCCGATACAAAAATTGAATAAGCCAAGAACTTGACATGGTGCAACTCCTCCCACGAACGAAACCAGGTTGAAACGCCGAACGTTCTCGTCGGAACATGTTTCTACCTTTTCCATTTGCGGTTGTGTTGTGAATGACGTTACACTACAAATTACACTAGTCCAAAGTCAATATTGTAGCCCACGCTAAGCCTTAGACGAGTGTCCAAACAAAGGGGTACGCTCATTTGTGTTAGCATTGTTCGACGGCTATATCTGTCGCTGGAGCAAGAGATATAAAGACAGCACACGGATAGGAGCTTCGTAGACATTGTTTACACACAAAGTCAGTTTTTGCAGTGACAGATTTTACACATGTTTTTATGTTGTTCTGTAAACTATGAGGCATCGGTGAAGAGCTGTTATTCCTCAAAGTAATTTGAAAGAAAACAGATATGCGTCTTTACGCAAATGTTAGTTTCAGTTTGTCATAAAAAAGCGACACATCTATGATTCACTGTACATGTACTCAACTGCGGACGTTGTAATTTATCTACATTCAAAAGTATTTTTTACGTTTGTAAGATGTGTGCAAAAAATTTTTGTAATGCAAAGAAGTCAACTTCCGGTGTACCAACTGGACCCAACAGAACCCAAAAACTATCTAAGGTGTTTCACGTACATTGATACTGCAAGAAAAACCCACTTTATTTGATTTATTTTCGGGGACCCTGCTCGACCTCTCGGCGGCATTTGATACTGTTCATCGTGAAATTCTTGTTCATCGTCTTGAAAATGATTTCGGCATCAGAGGGAAGACCCTTACCTGGTTGTCGTCCTACTTGTCAAACAGAAGTCTCTCTGTTACAGTTAACCGCACGACTTCCAAGCCTGTACATTGCGTCTGCAAGGGGAAAAAATTAATTTCATTTATTGTCGGAGACTTGTACTTTTAAACCATAATCTGCTTTGTTCTACAGTTTCAAACAGACCGTTATCGAAATAATTACAACATAATGGTTAAATGCGTAACAGATCGACTGCAATGGTAATGATATGTTTTGAACACGGCGCAATAGCACGTCGGCCTTCCCCGTGGAAGGTTCAGGGTTCGAATCCCGGCAGCACCCGATGGGTTACGGGTGATGATTTGTCCGATCTCCCGGGTCAACTTATTTGCAGGCCTGCTGGTGCCTTAATCATCTCCCGTCGTGTGCACACACAAGGATAAGACCAAGTTCGCTCGAAAAATATCAAGTTATCCGTGTTTTAATTCGGTATGTTATAGAAACACAAAAATACCCTGCGTGCACCCCGAAAACGGAGTATGGGTGTTGAAATGGCGGGGGGGGGGGGAGGAGAGGGGGGGGACGGTTTTACACGTAAAAACCCACTCGTCCAAAACACAAGTTTATGTGGGATTTGCAGCCCATGAACGCTGAAGATAAAGAACAAGAACAAGGCCGTTTTGCAGAGCTTAATAATAAAATAAAAAGTGTATTTATGTACGATTAGGCTATGCTTTTGATTGTTGTCTTTGTGTTATGAGTCATGCGATGTGGTGCCAAAAGACACATTTCCATATTTATGTACAATGAAAATGGACATTCAAGTATTCTTATCTTATCTCATCTTAAACAAAATGGTGAAAAGACATTGTATGAAGAAAATATTGGGCAACCACAGGACCAGAAGACATGTCAAACATGAAAATGTAAGAAGAGTTGGAACAGAGGATCTGAATTAGAACGTTTTTGAATTGCAGGGGCTTCATGTTAACATGCCTGTGGATCTAGTGTAGTCTCTTTGTAATGTGGATGCCATCGTTGTGGCCTTAATGACGGATGGGAAGACGGAGAGAGAAGGTGGGGACTGAGAAGGATGGTATAAAGTAGCACACACACAATTTTAATAGTACAAGAAGACAGGGAAGGAAAGGGCCAGGAGAATGAAAGGAAGGAAAGAGACAGGAAGAGAAGGAGACGGGGAGAGGAGGGGAGACGGGGGTAAGAGGGGTAGAGGAGAAGCAGTGTTGCTAACGGCAGTCAAATTGAGGTATAGCGACAAACTGTGTGCAGGATTTGCAGGACTTTGCCATGACAAACAACCTTCACCGTGTCCCGCCCAGCCACTGCTCCCCTCCCCTACCCCTCCCTCCCTCCCAAGCCCACACCCCCTCCCACCTCCCTCCCCCCTCCCCACCCCATCCCCCTACCCCTCCCTGCCTCTCTCCCTCCCTGCCCGCGCGCCTCCCAATTCTCATTGACACTTACTCGTCATCGCTGACAACATTGACCAATATCTGGTCACGCTGTGGAGTCAAACACTGTTCTGAGCGCAATTTTTTTTCGGACGCTATGGACTAACCCTTTGTGACGTAATGCTGCTGTCAAAATGTCGTCCACAATTTTGCACGGTCAACAGCATTGGAAAAGAAAATAGACAGCGAAAGCAAAATTTGAACGGGAACAAGTTCGAGACTACATTATCAAAACTAACGTGTCCAATTTTGACTTTGTTGTGTGTATGAATGCAAGTGAATTTGCTTGTTCTCTTAAAACCTTGAATTTATCAATTCAGAGACAGTAAAGCGAGCCGTGACTGTGAACATACTTGTTCTATTCGGTTTCTCACTAAAAAAAATGTATTAATGCGACAAAACATCGATAAGAAAGAAACCGAGATTGCAGTGACTGTGAACCAAAGTTTTCTCTTCAGTTGTGGACGAAAAACTTCAAGATTTATGCGATAGCAAATCGATTAAATGAAAGGAAGAAACCAATGACTGTGAAATCACTTAAGCTCTTCCATTTGGACCAAGAACTTGATTGTATCCATTAAGCAATTAAAATATATCGATTTGGAGATACCAGAGACTGTGATGATGACAAGACAGACGATGAAATGAGATAACGATCGAGAAGGAGTATTCCTCATAAAGTCCGGCGGGAGCGGCTGTGCTATAGCGAAGCATTGAAGGTAAGTTTTACAATAAGTACCATCCTATAAAAATAATTGTTTCGATGCAATTGATAGAAATAATGATTTGGATAGCATTCTACAGAACTAATTGTTTAAATAACATTCTGGAGAAAATAATACTTTGGATAGCAGTTTGGATACACTTCTGGAAAAATGATGGTTTGGATGACATTCTATAGAAATATTAGTTTGGATACCATTGTGTAGAAATAACAGTTTGTATGCCATTTTATAGAAATAATAGTTCGATACCATTCTATAAAAATAATCTTCTTCTTTTTCTCGTTCGCTAAAAATAATGATCCCGATGCCATTCTATAGAAATAATAGTTTGGGGGAAAGGGAGGGGGGGGCAAGGCAAATGTGTAAACTGAGAAATAAAATGATATCTACTTTTCCTGGAAGTCAATAAACAAATCAATACATACAGATCTGCATTTTTGATTTTTTTTTTATGGGGTTTAAAAAAGATATTTGTGTCTGTTCTTTTATCTTGACTTATTTTGGGTTTGTCTATGAGCCTACTAAAAATTCACGTTTAAGGATTATATTATTTTATTGGTATATGTTCTGTGACTGGGTTTTTAAAAAAAATGTGTCGGGGTGTTTGTTTGTTTTCATATCTCACTTCACGTTTTTGTGTGCGTATTTGTGTTTGTTTGTTTGTTTTGTTTTTACAAACCATTGCATAAGGAGAAGGATTCAAAATGTTAACACAGAAACCAAGTGAGTTTCAACGGGAACCAATTATCATTTCCTGTTCATTCCATAGCCCGTGTTCGTTTGTTTGTGTGTTTGTTTGTTTGTTTTGAGAAAAAGGAATAGTATATGTGTGAATACCTTTTTTAAAAAAATCACTGAAAATTGGGCAAGCAAATACATACAAGGTTGTATAGGTTGCTTTTTCTTCCTCCTCTGTAAGGTTTAAATTTTGTCAATTTGATTAATAAATGGACACAAAACCGGAAACACAAAAAGGAGCAACACTTATTTGACAGGTATTGAGCCGGACTAGCACAAAACACCGCAAAGTCACTCTTTTTGGAATTGCAGTTAGCAGAAAATCAAACCCTCGCTTTGTCAACATGGGCCCAAAAAGTATCTACATGTCCCACTTTGCACAGGATGTGTTCAGGTGTGCCGAGACAGACTCCGAGGCCCAGGTTTCTGTTAGCCCTGTTTGCGCGGATTATCATGCAGCCATATTTGTTTGCGTAACTGGTCACGTGACCTGTATGCAAACACGTGACAACCTGCCAGCAGATCAACAGGATTGACTTTTTACCGGAACTTAGGCCAAACCAAAGGGCACTGATCCTTCGCACTACACCGCTGGCTAATTGTTTCCAAGACACTGTATATACTGTACTTTACCGCTGTACAACACGCTATGAGGACGACCGTGGATGTACGATACCACATATAAAACAACCGCTTTCTGTGCTGTACATTGCACTAGATGGGTGTCCGTATTGCACATTTCAATAGTGTACGAACGTGGCTTACACTACATGATTTTAAATATACTACAATACACACCCGTAAAAAAAACCACGCTACAGTGCAGATACTCAGAAGGTTAAGTATTCCGAACGCACCGTACCCTATAATTCAACGATATGACTGTAGGCTACACGGTGTATGTTGCACAATACTCGCTGTTCACTAACGTAATAGGCTACCTTTAACAGCACTCTCTCTGAGCGACACAACTTACAAAACAAAAGGCCGCTCCATTTACTCTAGAGCTCTACATCGCAGTCATATTCAAAGCAGTTTGTATTGTGTGTCACTAGTTAAAATACATTTAGTTCAGTTCTGAAACTTGATGATTGGGGTGGAGTTTGGTGTCCTACCTAGCTGGATGGGGGTGGGGGTGGGGGCAATTTTTCAGGTAGCACGCGCGTTTTAAACAGTTTTCATGGCCCCGTCTGCGTGTCCATGGTTCGCTTTCTCCAGA
The DNA here is from genome assembly GCF_037325665.1 of Littorina saxatilis. Lineage (NCBI taxonomy): Eukaryota > Metazoa > Mollusca > Gastropoda > Littorinimorpha > Littorinidae > Littorina > Littorina saxatilis. The sequence continues at coordinate 9,207,028 of NC_090246.1, read as the reverse complement.
ATGCGTTGCATACTGTCGCAGTAGTGATTTGAAGCTTTCCCATTTGGTCACTTCGCTTGAGCAAAACTTTGCATCGTCTGTTTAGCCTCAATCATCTTCATCTCACATTATTCTCTGACACACTCAAAATAAGAAATATTTCGCTTTTGAAACTCACTTACAACCAAACATGGTTGTGGAGGGGTAGCTGTTTATGTGAAAAACGATTTTATTTGCAAACCAAGGCCTGATTTGTTAATTCCAGGCCTTGAAGCAGTCTGGGTAGAAACTAAATTATTGCAAGAAACTGTGCTGGTTGGTTCATTTTACCGACCACCAGACTCTCGGATTGATTATTGGCACTTGGTTGACGAATCTGTAAAGCAAGTAATGAGAACACCACATAAATTTCTAATTCTTGGAGACTTTAACGAAGATTTTTTTAATAATCCATCTCCCCACTTTCTTAATTTAATACAAAAAAACAATCTGCACCAGCTCGTTACTGAACCCACACGTATTACAGAAACTAAATCTTCATGCATCGATCTGATCCTGACCACGAGTATTAATCAGTGAAGTTGTAGTGTTACCCCCCATTTGTAGTGACCATTCTGTGCCATGTGTAAAACTAACGTCACAGAGATTAAAAAAAGGTCAGTTCAAAAGGACTATATATAATTATGCCAAGTTAGATGTTGATACATTTTTGTTTGAATTGAACAAAATTGATCTTTTGAACACAGTTTTAAATGCGTCCATTGACGAAGCTGCTGCCTTGTTTTCTGAACATTTATTCCGTGTTGCAAAAACATGTATGCCTGTTAAGATAATAACAGTACGTGAAGATGATGCCCCATGGATGACTGAACATATTTTACAATTACGAAACGCAAAAAATTGTATACATCAAGTTGCTAAGCGCTTAAATACACCTGAGCAGTGGGCATTATTCCGCCTGACTAGAAATCAGTATACAGATGAAATTCGTAAAAGAAAAAGAGATTATTTTCTAGAACTTGATGAGAGGATAAATTGTAAACAGAACTTCGGAAGCAAAAATTGGTGGCAACTTGTTAATTCCTTCTTGAAGAAAAAAGGTGTTGCATGTAACGAAATTCCACCGCTAGAAGATAATGGAAAAATTATTGATAACATTTGTGAAAAAACGATTTTCTTTAATAATTATTTTGAAAGCCAGTCTAAAGTTGAAAATCCAGACGATCCCCTGCCCGAGGCAAATTGGTGTAATACATCTTTATCGACTTTTGAATTAACAGAAGCTGAAGTTGTCCAAGTGTTAAGGAATTTAAATTTATCCAAGGCCGTGGGCCCTGACGGAATACATAATAAATTGCTTGTAGATGGATTACCTGTTATCGTTCCACCGCTTACAGTTCTCTTTAACAGATCCTTGTCTGAGGGTGTTTTTCCAGTTGTCTGGAAAACTGCTCACATTACGCCCATTTTTAAGAAAGGCGATAGGAGTGCTTGTTCCAACTACCGTCCAATCTCTTTGCTGAGTTGTATTGGGAAGGTGCTTGAAAAATGTATACAAATCCGTGTGTTTGGTTATTTGAAAAATTATGATTTGATTACACACTGCCAATCTGGTTTTATTGCTGGTGATTCGACTGTTTATCAACTATTGAGTATATATGATGATTTTTGTGTTGCACTTGATAAAAACATTATGTCACAGACAATATTTTTTTATGTATCCAAAGCTTTTGATAAAGTCTGGCATCGCGGTCTGCTCCACAAGCTTGAGGCGATAGGTATAAGAGGTCCCTTGCTTGTTTGGTTTGAACATTACTTGAGCGATCGCAGACAAGCAGTAGTATTGAAAGGAACCAAATCAAGTTATGCTACCCCTTCTGCTGGTGTCCCTCAGGGTTCTGTCTTAGGACCTCTTTTATTTCTCATTTATATTAACGATATTGGTGTTGGTCTTGAATCAGTGTTGAAACTCTTTGCAGACGATACGAGTATGTATTTAAGTTTAGATAACGATGATGTACGAGCAGAGATTTTGAATTCTGATTTGGATAAAATTCGCACATGGGCTTCTAAATGGAAAGTCACTTTTAATTGTCAAAAGACAGAATTGTTGGACATTTGTAGGCAACAAAATGTTTTACTTCCACCATTGTATTTCGAAGATGCACACTTAGTTGATGTTGAAAATCACAAGCACCTTGGCGTCACTCTACAAGGTAATTGTAAATGGGATTCTCACATAAAAAGTCTAATTGCTAAATGTAGAAAGTCAATTGCGTGCTTTGGTTTATTCAAGCATCGTTTAAACAGAAAATCACTTGAAGTTATATATAAATCCTTTATGTTACCATTGTTTGATTATGCGGACGTTATCTGGGATAACTGTACACAGTGTTTGGCAGACGAGTTGGAGACATTGCATCTCGATGCAATCCGAATCATTGTAGGTGCAGTACGTGGCACAAGCCACCAAAAACTGTATAATGAATCGGGTTTTGTGCCCCTGAAAGAAAGGCGACGTCGTCATAAACTTTTGCTGTATTATAAAATTGTAAATCGTTTAACCCCAGAATATTTATATTCCAAACTGCCGGTCCTGGTTTCCGATGTAAATCCTTACCACAGACGACGCCCTCTTGAACGTAAGTTTCCATTGTGCAGAAGTGAGTTATATAAATCTTCATTTTTTCCTTCAACGACAGCTTTGTGGAATAATCTTCCAGAAAATATACAACAAACGCAGTCAGTTGGTGAATTTAAAAGGTATTTGACCGATGGAGATGTTGTTGTTCCACAGTATTATTATTTAGGCAACCGCCAGGGACAGGTACTTCACAGCAGGTTGAGATTAAACATGAGCGATTTGCAACAAGACTTAGTTAACCGACACCTCTCTGATAATTTAGAATGTACGTGTGGAGCATGCCCGGAAGATTCTGAACATTTCTTGTTACACTGTCCAAAATTTAAAGAACATAGAACCATTTTATTCAATAGTCTGCCAACACACGTTCTAGACTGCAAAACACTCTTGTTTGGAAATACTGATTTAACGAAATCTTTGAACACGAAAATATTCTCTGTTGTACAAGACTATGTTATGTTAACTAATCGCTTCGGCTGATATTATATTAACTGTGCAATTGATGTAGCCAGGCATTCTCTCCCTCCCTCTCTCTCTCTCCCTCTCCCTCTCTCTCTCTCTCTCTCTCTCTCTCTCTCTCTCTCTCTCTCTCTCTCTCTCTTTACCCTATTTGTATAAAATATAATTAAAGATTATCAAGATAAGTGTTGAAGCTATCACTTGTTCGCCATGTTTTGCTATCTGAATGTGTATTGATTATAAGTTCAAGAACGTGTCCATAAGCAATCTGCTTGTTAACGTTCTTAATGTTGTTATTGTTTGAAACGTGTGTATGAGAATTTGAATAAACACGCTTAAACCAACCTGGTTCAACGGAGGACAACCTCTTCCAACTAGATGGCATGACAGATGGTAGAGAGGAGAAAGATATGCACCGTATGGACACGATCTGAGGCTTCCCGTCCATGTTTGCACATGCGCAGAGACCGAATGAGAAAGTTGGTCCAGGGAGACACTTATGTTCGCCCATTGATTGGCGTTGGTTGTCCGGTTCTTTCTCTGTCAATTCCGGTGTCAGTCTTCCCTCAAGATGATCGCACCTTCGAGACGTACAGCTATGGACAGTGCGTCATAACAAGAACATGACCTGCAGATGTTCTGTTGAACTCATCAAGGTGCTCGGCTGCTTGCACTAAATTATAACACACCTCGGCTGTCTCCCGAAATAGCTCTGTGGAATTGACGTTGAATACTAAAATGATATAAAGAATATTAGACATGTTGGTATTCAATCAGGGTAACGACAAACCTCAGTTACACCGAGTTAGATCGGGAGATTTCCCACGTCTCGCTGAGGGGGGGGGGGGGGGGGGCTTTGCTGATTCAGCCTGACTAGTCTATGAATCACATCCATACAACATAATGGACCCTACAAGGAACGCGAGTTTCATGGTAAAGCTAATAAGGTTTCTTTCGGCGATTCTGTACGGCCGAACCAATGTGTCCATGTTCCTGCTGCTATTCAAAGCGACTTTCTCGTGAGGAAGCGCAATACGTTTGCTGTTCATTAAACCGTTTTCCGTACAATAGAGGAAGAAGCCATCTAGTATTAGAGCCTTCTCTTGTCTTGCCACCCATTAACGCTAGCACGCTGAATATCGTCCGCTAGAGAACCCATATGCAGATATCAGAACCCGCTTACAGAAAGTTTTCGCGAAAGAAACCAATGACTAAAAATTGGAGAGTCGAAAATGAAAATGTATGGTGAAAAGAAAAGATAATGCACGGACAAAACGTTTCATCAAAAACGCACTTTTCTTTTATAAGCTACTCTACGGACGTTCTATGTAAAAGGATCACAGCAAATGTCTAATGATATTTATCTGCTATTTCGAAGGTGACTGAGACTATTTTGGCAATCTAAAGCACGTGTTTCCTATCTTGTGTATGCGTTTGGAGGCTGTCCTCATCCTTCAAACACTCCTTAAGCCTGTCTTTAATTGTGACCCTCCACCACGAAATGAGTCGCATGTCACCTCGCGCGGTTCTGCGCTAGGCTTAATGTAAGTCCGGGGAGTGTCTGGTAACAGTGTGATGGTCACCTTAGTCACAGGCTTATAACTCAAACAGTTTTCGCTCTTTTCTAAAACGGTTTTCACCATTGGATAGAGCATAAAAAACTCTGTAGAAAAATGTAAAAATATGAAAATCATGCAAAGGTGACATGCGACTCATTTCGTGGTGGAGGGTCACAATTGGGCGAAGTCGACTACGTGAAGTATACTTCGTGAAGCTGGCCGCACAGAGCTTTAGCACTGAGTTTTCGATAAATAGACTTCGAGAAATGTTCGCGAAGTCGACTTCGGGCTCAATTGATTTAAGGACCGCCTTCACACTAAGGTTAGGAAACAAAATCTGCAAAGCAAAAAAATGAGGAAAGGAAATGTTTAATTATAAACTTAACTAAACAGGCACGAGTGCGTCGTCCTAGTGGTCTTTATCGTGGACAGGCATACACATAATTAAGAGACAAAGAAAGGAGTTAGCTGAGTAGGCGTATTTTCTAGTTTGTTTGTTTGTTTGTTTGTTCGTTTACTTAGTACGTACTGCCCATGTCTGTTCTGGGCGAGTCTCTGGATGTTTGTTTGTAAGTTTGTTGGTTTTGGGTGAATAACATTATATCGCTACTATCAAATTCGAAAATAAGTATGACTGCATTTACCCTTGTCCGTATCTCTATTTTTCCTCTTTCAGACTGACATACATCCAACATTAAACGAGCAAAGTGCTTGCAAATATCAATAATACTATGTTTGACAAATGTATCGGCAAACAGAAATCCCCCAAAGTTGTATTTTTTTCTGTTAAACCGAGGTCAAGGCATTTCGTGTCCAAAAAGCCGCACAACAATATATCCCTCCGTCGCCGCTGTATCCCTACGCATTGCCGTCAGACGAGGGTACAGGACCCCGTCTTTTGAGCGCAACTTGTCGTAAAACAGTGTGTTCTCTGCGACTAAGCTCCGCAAACAGGCGCTCGCGGGCCGGATGAAACAGAGCGTATTTGCCGAGTGAAGAAGCAACGTTTCCGACAAAATATGGCCCTTGTTTGCTCCGCATTCTGGGCCATGTTTGTCCTTTTAATCACAATGAGTGGCGCTAAGGTGCGGATCTGTTTTGATTGAAAGATAGATCCATGGGCCCGCGGAGCGCCGCTAAATGCGAACAGCATGTCTGTCTGAGGGGAGCGGAAGAGGCAGTGGAAACGATGTTGTTGTTGGCAGTCGCAGCTCAAAATCAGTTTCGCAAGACTGCTGTAGCGTAGCGTCTTTTTGTTCTGTGGCCTTATTTGGCGAAGTCGAACAGTTTGGGGTTTCTAAGCATTTTAACTGGTTTTCTGCTAATAAAGTAGGGTTTTTTTACGTTTTTTTTTAGAACTTGGGTTTGATTGATTGATTGATTGAGTGATTAATTGATGGATTGAGTGATTGATTGATGGCTGAATGGATAGATGGATGGATGGATGGATGGATGGATGGATGGATGGATGGGTGGATGGCATCTCATGGATAGAAGAATTGACGGATGGATGGACGGATGGATGGGTGGATGGATTGATGGATAGATGGGTTCGTGGATGGATGGATGGATGGATGGATGAATGGATGAATGGATGGATTTGTTGGTTGACGGGGAGATCGATCTGTTGGTTGATTCATTTATTGATAATCCCTGTCATGTGATCTGAATGAAGCATTGTGTTTACCTTTAATCAGCAGAAAAGGTTTCTTCAAAAATTAGTGGCAATGACCCCCACTCCTTCTAGTGTGCTGAGCTGTTATCAACACCGCAAAACAGTTTCCTTTTCTTGGCTGGCACTTGAGCTCGAAGAGCACTTTATTTCTGCTTGGTTTGACTTATATTTCATTGCAGCTTATTCTCAAAAACGATGTCATCATTTTCCTTGTGTAAATACATTTATGTATTGTTGCAACCAACCAACCAACCAAACAAACAAACAAGCAAACACACAAACAAGTAAATAAACAAACAAAAGACCAGCATTCAGATGAAACTGTGTTGCGGCATAAAATAGGATAATTAGAATGCCTGAATACAGAATTTACTTTCTAAAAGTGCAAACGACAGCAATATTACTGATACCCTATGGTCCAATCGACAGGTACATTCAAACTCTCAGATTTGTGTTGATACCTTGTTGAAAACCTGAACACATATCAACGACAGACGGTGGCTACACTTGACATGAATGGACAGTCAAATATGTACAGGCCATTTTCTTGTAACTGAGTACTAAATTAGGATCTGTGCAGTGCACCACTATCAGCTTTGATCATGCAAGAGGCGCTTGCTAAGACCGAGTGCCCAGACAGTAGTAAGTGTACAACAAACAAAATACACCTGCATTTCTTCAATTTGTAAATATCACGAAGACAAGGAACCGCTGCGCAGAAGTTACGTGCCACTTTCCGTTCATGACAAGTTTAACTCTTTCAATGAACGGTCCTGATAAAAACGCCAGAAAAAAATTCGCCAAGACCATATTCGATTGAAATTCAGTGGAACTTTTCCCTCAACGACAAATTTAACTTTTGTGAATGAACGAACACGACAAAAACGGCAGACAAAACTCGACTTCGGCTTGTATACCCCAAGGTTCTCTTCTTTCAGAAAAAAGGATTCTGGTTTAAACTGGTTTGAAGTACTCATTGTGCCTTAATTGAGATGCTCTTTACATAGTTTGCTTAAATATGGACCATGAGCAAGCCTTTGATTAATAATCAATGAAGAGGCTGCATCAGCACACAGATCTTTAGTGTTCGGAGTCTCAGTTTGTAAGTGCAGAACAGAAGCAGAAACAAATTACAAAATAAAATAAGATAAAATAAAATAAAATAAAATAAAATAAAATAAAATAAAAAGCAAGAATGGTTAGCTATTGGAACGTTTAATTTTTGAGAAAAAAACACAAAAACATTCACAAGTACATCGACCCAATACTTGTGAATGTTTTGTTTTTGGTTCTCAAAAATTAAACCCAATGGTCCTTATAATAGCCAGACGAACAAACAATTAATATGAGATGAACAAGACTTATCTGATAAGGCATTTTGTCAGATCTTTGGCAAGGTTGAGCCGGAAATCAACAAAAATTACGTTTTTTTACATTCGCTTCAAAACTTGTTGGTTTTTTACGTTACGAAACACTATTATTCAAAGTTCAAAGCCAGATCGCATGAATTTTCAGTCAACAGGAGACAGAGGGCACCGGGGGATGAGGGTGTAAGGTGTGTGTTAGCCAAATAGAACCAACACTGCGCACAATTTGAAGTTTAAAACCTTACAGGGATTAGCCTAACCAATGGAAACCAATGGATGTGTGGAGTTCGAAGTGTACGGTAGAGCAAAAACAGGAAAAAACAAACTATTAAATAAGCATGCAAATGAACACGAACGAAAATAAAACAAAACAAAAACCGTATAAAACACACGGTCAAACTAATTACTAGTAAAGCATGCATTCTAAACAATAGGGACTGGGTGGCCGAGTGGTAACGCACTTGCGCTCGGAATCGAGAGGTTGCGTGTTCGACCCTGGGTCAGGCCGCTATTTTCTCCCCCCTTTCCTAACCTAGGTGGTGGGTTCAAGTGCTAGTCTTTCGGATGAGACGAAAAACCGAGGTCCCTTCGTGTACACTACATTGGGGTGTGCACGTTAAAGATCCCACGATTGACAAAAGGGTCTTTCCTGGCAAAATTGTATAGGCATAGATAAAAATTGTCCACCAAATACCCGTGTGACTTGGAATAACAGGCCGTAAAAAGTAAACATTCGCCGTAATGGCTTGAGATTTACTGGCCGATGTGAATGCGTGATGTATTGTGTAAAAAATTCCATCTCACACGGCAGAAATTAATATGTAAATCGCCGTGAGCTCTTGTGAGAAGGGGCGATTAATAAATGTCCATTATTATTATTAATATACATCGCTCAGTTCAGCCCAATTACATTTTCACGACAGCGAAGACAAAAGTACACAAATTCAGCACGTGAAAATCGTGGGAGAAAAGACGGGTGCACGCTGCGTAGTAAAACTATGACGACGCATTCACCTCTCAAGCCTTGCGGCTCTCGTCAGGTTAGAACAGATCAATGGCGAGTCAAGAGGTAATTACTGAGCGCGTGCAGATAACGGGCTTGTCATCACGCTTTTGTTTGGACACGGGGGATTTATGTCGCATGGCTGGAGTGATTCCCCTGAACCGCTGTTGGCCCGAGCGACTGGCAGTCTACGCAGATGTCACGATGTCTGGAATCCGCCCTGCAGGGATGATTTGTAATCTGTAGACGATGCAGTCTGTATTGGAAATCGATTGACGTTTTAGAGCACTGAAGTGGTAGAGTTGATGCTGCGTGTAAAGCAGGGTGTGTGTGAGTGTGTGTGTGTGCGTGTGTGTGTGTGTGTGTGTGTGTGTGTATGTGTGTGTGTGCGTGTGTGTGTGTGTGTGTGTGTGTCTGTGTTTGTTTGTTTGTTTGTTTATTTGTGTGTTTGTTTGTTTGTGTGTGTGTGTGCTTGCTCTTATACATGTGAAATCCTGGTCAGTTCTATGGTAGTTTACATATTCGTTTACGCTGAACGGAAACGTACAGTCAGTCCTTCATTTAAAGACCGCTTATCTCATCATCCCAGATCTGTTTAGGCTTTTACATGGGATAAGTACGTCCCTTCACTTGAAATTATACCCAACATCCTAACTTCTTCCTGTCACACAGTAATTTCAATTTGTTCATTAATTTCACAGATTGTTACGTATGTCCATTAACAAATTAATTCATAAAATAATCCCACTCTGCGCATACCAAAAATCAACACCCTGACTGCTCGCTGTGGTCAGTTGGAATTGTTTTTATGAATTCATTTCCGAAAAAGACACCAATACCCTTGACAGAAGTAATCTCCCCCCCCCCCCCCCAAAAAAAAAAAATAATTTTTTTTTAAAATTTTTTTTAAATAAAATAAAAAATAAAAATAAACCCATTATGCACAGAGAGCAGCCAGGGTGTCGATGTTTGGTATGTGACCAAGTGGAGGGGTGGTCTTATTCATTGTTAAGCCTGATCAGATCTCATACTGTGAGGCAGGCTGTTTTCACGATGCGGAGTGAGCCTTTAAATAATACTCTGACGTAACTCAGCAGACACTTGTTTCCTTTTCTGGGCTGTATTCCTTAAAAAAAAAAAATCTTTATTTTTTTCTTGTTTTCTTTGGATTAGTTTATTTTCTGCAAGGAAATTGCAAGTTTTCTTATCAAGCATCAAAGACTTCCATTAAAAAAAAAAAATCAGGACATGACCCGGTTTAATTTGTATCAGAAAGGAGGCGGATGCAAGTAAAGATAAGTTAACGAAAAACGCAGGGTCACGGCGTTTGGAATGTTGCGAATGATGTAATCATTCCCACTTTCAGACAAAAATCTCGGCCACACACGCACACACAGGGCCTATCAGTTTAGACCATCTATGTGTAGGCGAGATTTAAGATTTGACCAAGCTACATATAAAGTGTAAGTTTTTACCTCTTGACATAATAATGACTTGGTAAACACACACACACACACACACACACACACACACACACACACACTTGAAAATATGTTTGGTCGACAGTGGGTCATTCTCTGGTAATTTATGCTGAAAATATATATAGTAAGTTGTGTCTCATAACCAAATCGTTAAGTGACTTACTCACTAAATGAATAAATAATAAAAACATCCACAGATACACAAACGGATAAATAAATAGATTGATACGATACCCTCTGTTGAGTCTCCAGCCCCACCAACAAACTATGCACCGCAGAAGAAGGCACTTTAAACATCATGACGCAGAGATAAGGGTGTGTATATGGGTCGGGCAAATGTGGTCAGTTGTGGATCGAAAAGCATTCGGACATTGCATGGAATGCCTGGGTGTACCTTCCATTGCGTCACACTAGCATTAAGGCAGTGGACGTGTAGGTGGGTGTAAGTTGGATTATATGCTAATTGAATGGCTGAAGCTCATCTCACTCCCACAATCATACGTTGGAGTCGTGATGTTTCGTGCTTTCCTGATGCTTTATGTTAAAAGTGTGTGATTCTGAAAGGTCTTGAAACCCTGTATAGTTTAGCGTTGTACTACATCCTGTGTTCGAAAAAAACCAAAGTGTGGGATGCTTGTAGACTTCAGTGTCTATCGGATTTTTACATGTGTCTAGTTCTGTGCTAGTAAAACATTCATTCTTCTGTGTTCCACTGACGCTTTGATAAAGATTACACAAAGGTAAGTCCGGTGCTTTGACAAGTGGAGTCTTTCTTTCTTTCTTTATTTGGTGTTTAACGTCGTTTTCAACAATTCAAGGTTATATCGCGACGGGGAAAGGGGGGGAGATGGGATAGGTGAAAGGGGGGAGAATGATGGGATAGAGCCACTTGTTAATTGTTTCTTGTTCACAAAAGCACCAATCAAAAAATTGCTCCAGGGGCCCGCAACGCAGTACAATATATGACCCCACTGGGAGAATGCAAGTTTCCAGTACAAAGGACTTAACATTTCTTACATACTGCTTGACTAAAATCTTTACAAACATTGACTATATTCTATACAAGAAACACTTAACAAGGGTAAAAGGAGGAACAGAACCGTTAGTCGCCTCTTACGACATGCTGGGTAGCATCGGGTAAATTCTTTCTCGTCCCAACCAATATGGTACTCCCCCTAACCCGCGGGGGGTGACAAGTGGAGTGCACTTTTCTCAAAATTCAAAGTCTAGCTACTACGTTTCTTCTTTTTTTTTCTTCTTTTTTCTTTCTTCTTATTTTCTTTTTTTTGTTTGTTTTGTTGTTCTTGTCCTTTCCCCCTGATTTTTGCCCTGCCAAATAAGACATTTCCGCTGGGAATTCGGTATTGTATGTTCCAGACACACACACGAAAACAGGCGAACAAATCTGCACGCCTCAATTTCAGACACGATTCAATGCACGCGTGTAATCATCCACCCGTACTTCTGTTAAATGACCGAGGCCTTTTTGATATGCCACAGTGGTGACAAGGGGATGGGGCAGGGATACTGTCTTTGAACCCTCACATAAAGTTAAAAAGTGTCTGTATCGGTCTGGATTGAAACCTATGACCTGCGAATCACAAGTTCAGTGCGCTACCCACTGAGCTGCCAGTTTAACACCATTAGTGTACAATGGGTTCAGTCACCATTGGATTATTCTTTCTTTCTTTATTTGGTGTTTAACGTCGTTTTCAATCACGAAAGTTATATCGCGACGAGGGAAAGGGGGAGATGGGATAGGGAAAAGGGGGGAGATGGGATAGAGCCACTTGTTAAGTGTTTCTTGTTCACAAAAGCACTAATCAAAAAATTGCTCCAGGGGCTTGCAACGAAGTACAATATATGACCTTACTGGGAGAATGCAAGTTTCCAGTACAAAGGACTGAACATTTCTTACATACTGCTTGACTAAAATCTTTACAAACATTGACTATATTCTATACAAGAACCACTTAACAAGGGTTAAAGGAGAAACAGAATCCGTTAGTCGCCTCATACGACATGCGGGGTGCAGAGAAATAAGGATGTGGAAAAGAGACTTTTGGTAAGTGAAATAAAGGTGATGGATCCAGTCAGGTAGAAATAAGACAACAAGAAAAGAATTGGAAAACTGCAGGGAATAGTAGGGAGAGTTTTCTTGGAAGGAAATATAGGTGAAAGGACTGGTAAGGCAGAAATAAGACAAAAGAAGAGAAGAAACAGAACCGTTAGTCGCCTCTTACGACATGCTGGGTAGCATCGGGTAAATTCTTTCTAGTCCCAACCAATATGGGACTCCCCCTAACCCGCGGGGGGTACCATTGGATTATAAAATCCTCAAATCAGTTGGGAGAAATCGACTTCGCGAAGCTTAGTTCACGAACCTGGCAGCACAAATTCTTCGCGAAGTCGACTTCGGGCTCAATTAAAGACACCATTTTAACATTAATATATATGTATTTGTTTAGTTTTCGTCATTCCAACGTGAGTACACTGCTTTTTGGTCTTTTTATAAATATATAAATATGACTTGTGGGTCAGTACATATAGGGTCAATATTCCAAACCATTTAGTTTAGTTTAGTGTGCGGGTGTGAATCAGACTTTTTTGCACTGAAACAGGTGTGAAACCAAACATAGCATGCGGAAACATTTGTGCGGTTTGATGAGTGTGTGTGTTGAAGTTCTCGTCACAACACGGTTGGTTAGTTTTGACAGTAACTGTCATATGCCTTTGATGACCATGCATATGACAGATGTGGAACCCGTTGCATCACCACTGAATGCCGGTGTAACACGACATTTTTACTCCACAAAACATTGACTGCGGAGTGAAATTTCGTACGAAATTTTTACTCCGAGTACACCAGTCCTGTCGTACGAGAAAAGAACTCCCCAAGGAACGAAAAAAATACTCCCTCCACAAAATATTCACTGCCCAAATTTTTATTTCCAGTAAAAAATCTCGAAGGAGAAAATGGGATGCGGGCGAAGGGATAATGCCAATATGTGATCTCGCGCAAACGAATGTCGCGCTACCCTCCCTCCACCCCTTCCACCACCAGGACTAACAGGGGACAAGGGAGTAAATGTTGCGTACACCTGGCGTGGGAAGTAAATTGCTCGTGTTAAGGTGGAGTAATTTATTCGTTATTTATTCGTCAGGGGAGTAACATTTTTGTACGAAATGTTTACTCGGAACATACCTGTCGTGGGGGAGATATTTTCTCGTGTTTTGGGGGAGCATTTTTTTCGTAAATGGAGTAACATTTTCGTACGAAATTTTTACTCCTGAGTAAAAACCTCGTGGGAGTAATTTTCTCGTTTTACACCGGCTGTTATCCTCTCCGCGTCTTTATGAAAGGATTCACAATTTCTTTCTTACGGCGTGTATATGATCAAAGCTGGTCTTCGGCGTTATTGTCGTTGTTGTTGTTGTTGTTGTTGTTGTTGTTTTTAAATTATTGTTTTTACTTTAACGATCAGATCACACACTTTACTCTATTCATTTAAAGAACACTTTATTATCCGATTGCTAGGACACTCGGATCGCTTCCTCACAGGAAAAGCTAGCTGCAACAAGCGATGTGTGCGTGCTTAAATGTAAACAGCTACTTGCAAATTATGTCAGAATGGCCAAATTGCCACGGCGGTGACACAGGGTTGGGACATGGATACGGTTGGTGAGTCATCCCTCAAAGTTGACCCGTTTCTGTCTTGGATTCGAAGCTGTGAGCCGAGGGTAACAAGCCCAGTGCTTTACCAATACTTGCAATAGACGATTTTCAAAAATAACTCTGTCAGGATTATCAGAGGTCTGGAGGAGTAGGCTTTTCTCAACATCCGGAGCACGCTCCACGCTTCCGACGGGCAGAATTCCACGATCGAAACAAACAACCAACTCCGATGTGTATGCCATGCAGCGCGCGCACAATATGATATACCATTTTCTTTCAAAAATCAGCGTTCATGAGTTCATCGGAGTTCAGAATTTGTTGTGGAAAGGATCGCTGGCACGTATCATCAACGTGTTTTGATCAAGGTCATGTGGGTTTGGCTTGAGGTCCCGTGAGTTCAGGAAAACACACGTGCTTATCGAACACTTCCAGTGATCAGCAAGCCATCCGTGGCGATTCGGGGCTCCGATGATTATATTTTCGAAAGAAAATGGTATCATATATAGGGCACGCCGTACAGCATACACATCACAGCCAGTTGCTCGTCCTGATCGCAGGATAGAGACGATCGGAAGCGTGGAACACGTGGTGTGAAAAACCTGTCTGCAGTGCAAGGGCTCATACTCCTCTAAGGCCCCCGTCACACAGCGCTACGTCCTTACCACGACCATGCCGATCACGCCGATCTGAAAAAAGTTATCAAATTGGGGCATATCGCCGTCAAAATCCAGCACATGGCACTAACAACCCAGTCACATAATATAGACGCCGCTTCTGCTACGACGGAAAAGTGTCCGAGAGCGTGGCCAATCGTGGGCCAAACGTGACAGGATCTCCACGAGCATGGTTTGGTCGGGGTGGGATCTGCTAGGTCGGGAAGCTTGCACGCTCTCCCCACGCTTATGTTGAACTGCACAAAACAAGCGTTTTGCAGCGTAGTAGAAGCGGTGTCGATGTGTGACTGGGGTATAAACCGCCAAAAATCTGAGTTATATCCTTAAAACGTCTATGAAACTAGCACACCGCCTTCGAGGGCCGATCAGAAGCTTGCAGAAGTTCGTTCTATATTCATGTAGAGACAACGTGAATATTGAAATGATTATGGTATCTATATAGTTAGTTAAACATGTATATATTATTGTTTTGTATTTAGTGATTTATCTCAACACCTTTTCTCACACAATAAGTTATTGCAAACAACAATATTATTATTGGGATATTTATTGAGTTCATTTTGACATATTCATTGAGTTCTTGTCAATACATATATTGAGTTTATTTTAATCTGTTCATCGAGTTTACCTTAGTGCATGACATGGTATTGAGCTTATTTAAATTCACTTAATGAGTTTCTTTAAATACTTATATTAAGCTTATTTTATTTTCATTTTTCATTTTCATTTTTTTTGGGTCACATCGCAGGGAAATTTGGGACGTTTCCTACCAATAGAAAGCTTGCCGAAACAGATTCGCGCTACGATGGCGTGTGTGCGTGTTTGTAATCAGCCACCTGCACTTCTGGTAGAACGACCGAGGTCTTTTACGTCCCACATTGGTGGTACGGGGATGGGACATGGATACCGTCTTTGAGCCTGCACATACAGTTGACCAGTGTCCGTCCCGGATTCGAACCCGTGACCCAAGGATCACAAGTCCAGTGCTATGAGTTCATTTTAATGATTATATTGAGTACGCGTGCGTACGTGTGCATTACGAAGTCTGTGATGCAGAAATGCTCATCTCTAACTTCAGCAGGTGTGCAGTCGTGGATAGCACGCGGATACATGTTTGCGGTTTGATGAGTGTGTGTGAAAAGTTTTCGTCATAACACGGGCGGTCAGTTTTGATAGTGACTGTCATGTCATTATAGGCAAACGTCGAACACGCTGTTCCACAAACTGTGACTGATATACAAGTACTCCCACGGTCTTAATGAACGGCTTTAAATTCCCTTTAAACGCTGCGTTTGTGGCCATTGCGCTACTTCGGCGTCGTCTGGAGAAGCGATCAGCTCAGTAAGAGAGCGGACCAGTATTTCTCGAAACAGATGTTGTAAAAGGTCTTGGTGTAAAACTTCAAATGACTGTGGAACACATGCAAGTTCTTTAGGAACAGGTTTTTTTCTCACATGTTAGATATTATTAATAACAGTAATTTCATTCAATTGAAATTGTACTTCAATAAGCGAAGACCGAGCAGAGAGGTTAAAATAACTGTACAGACGATGCGCTGATATTCGTGCAATTAAGACACTTCAGTAAGTGAAGACCGTGCAGAGAGGCTAAAATAACTGTAAAGGCTGTGCGCAGATCCTCGTGCAATTAAGACACTTGAGTGAGCGAAGACCGAGTAGAGAAATTGAAATAACTGCGAGGCGCGGATCGTCTTGCAAGACACTCCAGTAAGCGAAGATCGAGCAGACAGATACAAGAACTGCAAAGGCAATGTGCAGATCCTCGTGCAAGGCACTGACTTGAGCAAAGAGCCAGTGAAGCCTCTTAAGTCCGGTGGAGCTCCTGGCTGCATATTCTTCATCAAGGGCGGGGTGACGCCTGCACTTATTAATCTCCGCCGCTGTGTCCATCCGCTACATTCTTGACACGGGTCCAGGATTCTGCCGTCCACGGCCGACTTTGCGACGACAACGTGTAGGTATCCGCAGAGCGAGGGAGAAGATTACGTTAGATTTGCAGCCTCAAGTGTCAGGGCTTTGTGTAGGCTTGCTGTGTCCCCAGCCATAGGGCCTGAACTTTCCCTACGCATTGCTCCTGCTCCTTAAATTACTGGGGTTGAACTTTCTCAAGGCATTGCTTCTGCTCTCTACAATTACAAGGCTTGATCTTTCTCTGCTGGACATGAAGACACGTCGCCGATGTCTTGGCCGCAGACAGAGACTTCGGGACGGCATTCTGGCCCGGGGTTTGGTGTAAAGGGCAATCAATGACAGTGCCTTCACAACACGGCTTGCACAGAGCAGATGCACGTGCTACTTGTCACCTTTTCCTTTCCTCTCTCGCCTTTCTTCTGCAAGACTTGTTTCTTTGGTCTGGATGTTTTCTGCGACTTTTATTTCGGCAAACGAGCCGTTGCACTGATGACACACGTGGTGCTTAAGTCAGATTACAGACAACGAGGAGACCGAGCCTCCCCTACCAAAGAGCAGTAACAGGCAAACATTCCATTCATAGGTCAAAATCAGCGCAGTTATAGGTTTTCTGAAGGTGATCTTTTGTGTTCCTGGTCTTCCTGGCCGTTCCGAAGCTATTCATTTTTGGTGTGAATTCTTGATTATTCTAACTTCAAAGTCGTCTCAGAATGATGATGATGATGATGATGATGATGATGATGATGATGATGATGATGATGATGATGATGATGATGATGATGATGATGTTTCAGATACTTGAACTAGCGGCAGTGGAGCTGCCGACGGTGTGTGCGAGGCTGTGCAGAAGCAATGGGCAGACAGCGGCTATGTTCTCTTCGTGTTTTCCTCTACCTCGGCGTGTGTGCCATCGCTTTTGCATTCCCTTTCTTCCCAAGGGTAAGACTCTGATTGTCAGGCTGTCTGGCTGGATGGCTGTCTGGCTGGATGGCTGTCTGGCTGTCTGGCTGACTTTCTGTCGGTCTGTCTGTCTGTTTTCTTCTATCTCGCTTCTGTCTTCCCTTTCTTCCCAAGGTAAAGGCTGTTTTTCTGTCTGTCGGTCAGACTGACTAGTATCCCGACTCTGTGTGTGTGTGTGTGTGTGTGTGTGTGTGTGTGTGTGTGTGTGTGTGTGTGTGTGTGTGTGTATGTGGAGTGTGCACGTGTGTGTGTGTGTGTGTGTGTGTTATTTAGTGTGTATTTATGTGTTGGCGGGAAGGGGTAGACCGAAAGAAAGAGCACAGCACAAACACACAAACAAATCGCTGTCGTACCAAAGGTGGTCTATTCAGACGGTCTTTTCATTGCCCACAACGAAGCGAAGTTAATGAACAGCCAAAACACTAACACTTGAGCCGGACAAAATGAACTTTTGAAAACATCCCCCAAGACAATCATTAACGTCCAAAGACAACTTCTTTAACACAAATCATACGCCTTCGCACCAAGGGTAGTGTCCAGACGACCCTTTTGAACATCCACAACAAAAGCGCTTTGAACGGAAAAACAAAGCCAATACCAGAGACAAAAACAAAGCCAACACCAGAGACAAAAACAAAGCCAATACCAGAGACAAAAACAAAGAGAACACCAGAGACAAAAACAAAGCCAACACCAGAGACAAAAACAAAGCCAATACCAGAGACAAAAACAAAGAGAACACCAGAGACAAGAAGAAGAAGAAGAAGAAGAAGAAAAAGAAGAAGAAGTACAAAGCTAACAGCTAAAACACTCTATTAGACATCACCGTACCAAAATCACGAGCTACCGTACGAAAGGTAGTCTATTCAGACGGTCCTTTCTAATGTCCGCAACCGGAGCGCAGTGAATGAAAAGCTAGGAAGCCAACACAGCAGAGCCGAACAAAGCGAGCAGTCGGAAACACTCCATCTAT
>NC_090246.1:9143647-9183647 GCF_037325665.1 Littorina saxatilis | reverse complement strand
ATTGTTGGTATTCAGAGAGAGGCTACGGGACAATATCCTGCCATACAACCACTCCATATCGAGGTGCCTGTCGAGTAAGATGCCCCTGTAGCATGTCTTGCTCTCTCTACTTCTGTAGCCTTTCAAATCTTGTCTGGAACTCTTCCACTGGCTTCCAGAGTCTCAGGCACATGGCACTGGTTTGGTGTACCGCGGGGTGGAGAAGGGAGTCTTCTATGCCTTCGTATATAGATTATGTAATGAGGCTTAGCTAAGGGCTGGGGGGCTGCCGGTAGCTCAGTAGCTCAGTTGGTAGAGCACTGGACTTGTGATCGGAAGGTCGCAGGTTCGAATTCGGGCCGGGACGGACACGGGTCGACTTTATGTGCAGACCCAGAGACGGAAGCCATGTCCCACCCCCGTGTCACCACACTGGCACGTACGTAAAAGACCTCGGTCATTCTGCCTTAAGTACAGATGGCTAATACCACCTAAACACGCATACACTTGTGTATTTCATTAAAGGCCGTGAAGGCGTAAAACTCGAATTGCCATATAGGCCCATTGCAGAAACTCAAGTTAACAACAGCATTTCTACTCGGCGCGCGCGGTATGAGAATCACGGGTCGTAACTCTCTGGAATTGGTCATCCGCCGCCATGTTGGATGCCTTGCACGATCTCTGACAGTGCTTGAGCGTTGGGTGGCGACTCGACAAAAGTGAAAATGACACGTTGTGTGGCCAAAAACTGCAGTCAGCAGGCACACTTTAGGATCCCTAAAGTTGTTTACCATCAGGGTGACAACTGGAAGGAAGTTACTGAGCGGAGAAGACGATTATAACTGGTTATTTTTTGCTGTGTGCAGTGCGCTAATCAACAATTGTCCATCGGTTGTGCCTTTAGAGTGAACACTGTGATAGGATGCTTTGAAAATTATACTTTGCAGTAGTTACCTGAGCTGCATTGTACCTCATTTGCCTGTCTTGAGAGCTTTATGTTGTGAATTGTGGTGCACTGTCTGCATGGTAATTTGAGATAAAGAATAAATGAATGAATATAATAATGTATTCTTGCTTTACTTTTTATGTTGTGCTGTTGTGTTAAAAAGGCAGATCCCCTTTGGACTCATGCATGCACAGTTTTCTTCATTTTGTCTGCATACACAGTGAAATACGCAAAAAGAACAAGAGTGCAATGAAGAAAACTAACAAAGACGGCATCCAATATGGCGGCGCGAAGAGAGTATGAGCGGAGTTGTGCCCCTTAGGGCTAAAGCTAGCCGATCCATTTGATAACGTCACGCCGAGTAAGAAGAATGAATTGGACCTATAACCCAAACATGTATTATGTCCTTAAAAGGCGAAATATTTAGCCTGTAGGACATGAAGCATTCTCTCTTTCTTAGCTAAGGGACTCCACTCCCACCCCAACTCCCTAAAAACCATGTCGGTTAAGGTGGATTGGTGTGGGTGGGGGGAAGGGTGGGGTTAGGTTGTGAGGGGGGTGGGGGCGAGACAAGTTTTTTTTTATGGTTTGCTGTATAATTGTATTAAAGCTCAGAAAGTCGCAACTCCCTCAACCCCCCCCCCCCCTCCTCCCCCGCCCCACACCAAACCAGAGTCATATGCCTGTGGTTTGAGTTCCATCTCCCCTCCTGCTGCAAGGGAGATAACCTGTCCAAAGCAGGTAGGGCGGGCGTACGCAGGGGAGAAACGAAAACGTAAAAGGTCAATCGTCAACTCCCCCAGCCGACGGCCGCCTTACCTGCTTTAGGCAGGTCCTCCCCCCCCTCCCCCTACCCCCCCCCCCACCCCACCCCCTGTGCTGCCTACTCGTTCTTTGGCACTCTATTCAAAGCAGCTCACTTTTAGTTCTCTCTACACTGGCATGCAGTTTCTTTCACAACTGGACCAAAGGCACAGCACTGCTCTGTCATTCTAAGACATTTCAAAAGCACTGCCTTCGATTTTTGAAAGTCGAGAAGTTACTTCTGTGGTGGTGGAGCACTTTCACCGCATAATGTGAACGCCTGGACACCCCTGAGGGTGAGGGGGGGGGTGAACATGATTACCTGCAAGAGATGAATGAGCCTTTACATTTTCTCTCGCTCGTTCACTTTCGGACTCAGTTAACTGGAGTGTCAGAAAATTGTATCTTGCACGCGTGTTAATATTCTCTCCAATATGTGTTCAGATGTGAGTTCAAAATCAGAGCGAAAATATAAACTGATGTATATGAAAAGCAAATCTACTTTAATACCTTTACAGGTGGGGACCTCCATCAAGTACTTTTTTTTTGTATTAATAAATGATTGGGATAATTTTGTCACAATTAGACGTTCCCATAGCATACCTTGCTTTTTTGTTAATTGGTTATCAAGTACATTTAATTGCTAACAATCTTTTTGTTAATTCGTTATCAAGTACATTTAATTGCTAACAAGCTTTTTTGTTAATTCGTTATCAAGTACATTTAATTGCTAACAATCTTTTTTGTTAATTCGTTATCAAGTACATTCAATTGCTAACAATTTTTTTGTTCTTCTTCTTCTTCGTCGTTCACTAGATTTTTTTGTTAATTCGTTATCAAGTACATTTAACTGCTAACAATCTTTTTGTTAATTCGTTATCAAGTACATTTTATTGCTAACAATCTTTTTTGTTAATTCGTTATCAAGTACATTTAATTGCTAACAATCAAGTGTATTCGGTTGCTATCAAAGCAGGCGATTCTTCGGTGTAACATTGCCCTTACTCGGCAACATTTCAGTTTAATATCACCTTGTTTCTCGTTAGTCTGTCTTTGTGGCTGTCTGGTTGTCTGTCCGTGCCTGTCTGATTGTCTGTCCGTGCCTGTCTGATTGTCTGTCCGTGCCTGTCTGAGTGTCTGTCCGTGCCTGTCTGTCTGTCTGTCCGTGCCTGTCTGATTGGCTGTCCGTGCCTGTCTGATTGGCTGTCCGTGCCTGTCTGATTGTCTGTCCGTGCCTGTCTGATTGGCTGTCCGTGCCTGTCTGATTGGCTGTCCGTGCCTGTCTGATTGTCTGTCCGTGTCTGTCTGATTGTCTGTCCGTGCCTGTCTGATTGTCTGTCCGTGCCTGTCTGATTGGCTGTCCGTGCCTGTCTGATTGGCTGTCCGTGCCTGTCTGATTGTCTGTCCGTGCCTGCCTGATTGGCTGTCCGTGCCTGTCTGATTGTCTGTCCGTGCCTGTCTGATTGTCTGTCCGTGCCTGTCTGATTGTCTGTCCGTGCCTGTCTGATTGTCTGTCCGTGCCTGTCTGATTGTCTGTCCGTGCCTGTCTGATTGTCTCTCCGTGCCTGTCTGATTGTCTGTCCGTGCCTGTCTGAGTGTCTGTCCGTGCCTGTCTGATTGTCTGTCCGTGCCTGTCTGATTGTCTGTCCGTGCCTGTCTGATTGTCTGTCCGTGCCTGTCTGATTGTCTGTCCGTGCCTGTCTGATTGTCTGTCCGTGCCTGTCTGATTGTCTGTCCGTGCCTGTCTGATTGTCTCTCCGTGCCTGTCTGATTGTCTGTCCGTGCCTGTCTGAGTGTCTGTCCGTGCCTGTCTGATTGTCTGTCCGTGCCTGTCTGATTGTCTGTCCGTGCCTGTCTGATTGTCTGTCCGTGCCTGTCTGTCTCTTACGATTCTTTTCACTAAATTGAAAGAAACAAAGTATTCGACCAAGTAAATGTGTCAACCATAACTTTGTGCGTTTTATCTCAGTATTCTAAAAATGACATTTATGGTGTAAGTGCGTGCATCCTTTATGATATTTTTACATCAATACAAGAGTGTGATTAATATATGTCTTTTGTATTTGTAAGAAATGCATTAAGTGTATGTATAGAATGCATAGAATTGACACATCTATGGCACCCAGTTGTACGTGCTTCTTTATTCACCTGTTCGTGGCTTTCACACACACACACACATGTTTTCTGTCAAGACAGGAGTTTGGTGTTTGGTGTTTGGTGTTTGTGATGTCCTGTTTATCTTGTTTTGCTACCATGATAAAAGATATGTCGTGTTTGTTATTTACACTTCATCTTGTGTTGGTACCATGATAAAAGATATGTCGTGTTTGTTATTTACACTTCATCTTGTGTTGGTACCATGATAAAAGACATGTCGTGTTTGTTATTTACACTTCATCTTGTGTTGGTACCATAGTCAAAGGTGTGTGCATGGGTCTTTCTGATGTACGCTATATGCTGTGCTGGTACCAACTTAAAGATGTGTGGTGTTTTTGATTTCACTTTATCTTGTGTTGGTACTATCATGAAATATTCTAAGTGTTTCTGATGCATACTTTTTCTTGTGTTGGTACTAACTTTAAGATGTGTTGGTACCATCATGAAAGATGTGTGGTCTTTGTGGTTTCACTTTATTTTGTGTTGGTACCATCATGATAGATGTGTGGTCTTTGTGATGTACACTTTATCTTGTGTAGACACCATCATGATAGATGTGTGGTCTTTGTGATGTACACTTTATCTTGTGTAGACACCACCATGATAGATGTGTGGTCTTTGTGATGTACACTTTATTTTGTGTAGACACCACCATGATAGATGTGTGGTCTTTGTGATGTACACTTTATCTTGTGTAGACACCACCATGATAGATGTGTGGTCTTTGTGATGTACACTTTATCTTGTGTAGACACCATCATGATAGATGTGTGGTCTTTGTGATGTACACTTTATCTTGTGTAGACACCATCATGATAGATGTGTGGTCTTTGTGATGTACACTTTATCTTGTGTAGACACCATCATGATAGATGTGTGGTCTTTGTGATGTACACTTTATCTTGTGTAGACACCATCATGAAAGATGTGTGGTCTGTGTGATGTACACTTTATGTTGTGTAGACACCACCATGAAAGATGTGTGGTCTTTGTGATGTACACTTTATCTTGTGTAGACACCATCATGAAAGATGTGTGGTCTGTGTGATGTACACTTTATCTTGTGTAGACACCATCATGATAGATGTGTGGTCTTTGTGATGTACACTTTATCTTGTGTAGACACCATCATGATAGATGTGTGGTCTTTGTGATGTACACTTTATCTTGTGTAGACACCACCATGATAGATGTGTGGTCTTTGTGATGTACACTTTATCTTGTGTAGACACCATCATGATAGATGTGTGGTCTTTGTGATGTACACTTTATCTTGTGTAGACACCACCATGATAGATGTGTGGTCTTTGTGATGTACACTTTATCTTGTGTAGACACCATCATGATAGATGTGTGGTCTTTGTGATGTACACTTTATCTTGTGTAGACACCACCATGATAGATGTGTGGTCTTTGTGATGTACACTTTATCTTGTGTAGACACCATCATGATAGATGTGTGGTCTTTGTGATGTACACTTTATGTTGTGTAGACACCATCATGATAGATGTGTGGTCTTTGTGATGTACACTTTATCTTGTGTAGACACCATCATGGTAGATGTGTGGTCTTTGTGATGTACACTTTATCTTGTGTAGACACCATCATGAAAGATGTGTGATCTTTGTGATGTACACTTTATCTTGTGTTGGTACCCTCATGAAATATTTTAAGTGTTTCTGATGCACACTTTTTCTTGTGTTGGTACTAACTTTAAAATGTGTAGTGTTTGGGGTGTACACTTTATCTTGTGTAGACACCATTATGAAAGATGTGTGGTGTTTGTGATGTATATGGTATCTTGTGTTGGTACCATCATGAAAGTCGTGTGGTCTTTCTGATGTACACTTTATCTTGTGTTGGTACCATCATGAAAGTTGTGTGGTGTTTGTGATTTACACGTTATCTTGTGTTGGTCCTAACTGTAAGATGTGGGGTGTTTGTGATTTCACTGTATTTTGTGTTGCCACCAGCGGAGAAATGCAGTACGGGACTACTACCAGACCTGGATCAACAGAACCGTTCCCTACGTCATGGAGAATCTTAGTAAGTACTGCTTATTGTGGGCCCCGCCCATCTGTTTATGTCTGTCAGTCAAATGATACACGTGACCTAGCTGCAGCCAATCATCACCTTACGTTATGGATATTAACAGTCTCACAAATATTCGTTCACGATCGACAAAGATCTACATGCATATCTACTTTACTTTCTATCTGAACTTTTTTAGTTTTCATCTCACAGATTCCAAAGCAGGTAGACTGCTAAGTAACGATCCAAAATCTTCTCTTTCTTCTTCTCTTTTTTTGTTGGAGGGGGGGGGGAGGGGCGGGGGGTGCAGCACAAAAGCGCCTGAGAAGAAGAATACTCATTTATGACGTTTTGATCATACTCTTTTCTGTTCTTTTTTACTCACTGACGTGTTTAGTCATCATTAACCTTTGCAATAACCTGCCATTCTTGTTTCTTGATTCTCTTGTGATAGTCCATGTACGATGTCTTGTGGTCAATTTTAGGCTAGAGGATTCACATAAATGTACAGGGTGACCCCCCCCCCCAAAAAAAAAAAAAAAAAAAAAAAAAAAACCAACCCACAAAAATACAAATAACTTCCACATCTGTTGGCATAATTCTTTTATATTCGGTGTACATTACCTTCCGCTTATGCAAGACCGGTCTACAAAGTGGCAATGTTGTAGGTTAAATGATCTGGCTTTTGTGCAATTTTACAACAAAAACTTTCCAAATTGGGAAAATGCGACATAGTGGTGACCATAGTGGCATGTGTTTGTTCCAGGCTCGCAGGAGCAGCAGATGGTGCTACTGGCGATGGAAGAGATCATGACCAAGTCCTGTGTCCGCTTCATCCCCAAGAACAAGGAATCCGACTACATCAACATTGTCAAGTTTGAGGGGTCTGTGTGTAACGGTCCTTCTTCTTCTTCTCCTTCTTCTTTATTTAGTTTTTTTGTTCTTGTTCTTCTTGTTCTTTTTCCTCTTCACCTTGTTCTTTTTTCTTTCTTTTTTTTCTTGTTCTTGTTCTTCTCCTTGTTCTTGTTCTTCTTCTTTTTATTTCCTTGTTGTTGTTGTTGTTGTTGTTGTTGTTCTTCTTCTTCTTCTTCTTCTTCTTCTTCTTCTTCTTTTTCTTCCTCTTGGCTTAAACAATGTTGTATTTTTTTTGACATTTTCGTAAAGTTGTTGTTGTTGTTGTTGTTGTTGTTGTTGTTGTTGTTGTTGTCGTCCGAGTGACAAGTCATCAAAAGTTGTATGATGAATCGGGGTTCACCACGCGGTAGGAGAGGCGACAAAGACTTAAACTAATCTTGTATTTCAAATTAGTGAACGTGCGTGCTCCACCCTATTTGTCTGAACCCCTGAACACTTGTATCTTCTGTAAACCCTTATCACAGACGGAAACCATTTCCTCGCGCCCCCTAATTGGCGTAGAGGCGCGTCCCCCGGGTGGTGGATGGGGGAGCCTTCTCTACTAACTTCTGAGAGAAGGTCGCATCACTCTCGATGCCGTGAACCTAATTAGGATCTTTTTCTTGTTTCTTCTCTATTTCTGCCTCCCCAAAGTCCTTTTACTTTCCTTTTCTCACCCATAAAATTCTTCACTTTTTACCCTTGTTGAGTGGTTCTTGTATAGAATATAGTCAATGTTTGTAAAGATTTTAGTCAAGCAGTATGTAAGAAATGTTTAGTCCTTTGTGCTGGAAACTTGCATTCTCCCAGTAAGGTCATATATTGTACTACGTTGCAAGCCCCTGGAGCAATTTTTTGATTAGTGCTTTTGTGAACAAGAAACACTTAACAAGTGGCTCTATCCCATCTCCCCCCTTTCCCCTATCCCATCTCCCCCCTTTCCCTCGTCGCGATATAACCTTCGTGGTTGAAAACGACGTTAAACACCAAATAAAGAAAAAGGAAACCATTTGACAGAGTGATTTCCCGCTTTAGAACTGAACTGTATAAGCGATCCTTCTTCCTGTCTGCTACTGTCCTGTTGAATAAGCTTCCAGATAACATCAAACAAACTGATTATTATGAGTTATTTCTAATATGCTGACTGTTAGCAAATTATAACAGACATGTCGAGAAAAAAAGATATCAAGCATGAGCCTTTTAGGCGAATGCTGATATCGTTTGTGAGACATGTCTGTTATCATTTGCTAACAGTCAGCATATTAGAAATAACGGTTTTATTACCGTTTAATTCGACCAAAAGAACTTTCGAAGCGACCCCGCGAATTGGACAGAACAGCCGCAATGGGAACTGGAACGCTCCTACCTGATTATGCCTTTCAGTCAAAGAATTCTCGTGACCTGGGTCAGCCAATCTGAGTAACACACCTTACGTGATGAATATTCACAGGTCAAATGCGTTTGACACACAACATCAATCAATCAATATGATGCTTATATCGCGCGTATTCCGTGGGTACAGTTCTAAGCGCAGGGATTTTTTTTATTTGTTATTATTTTTTTTTATTTTTAATTTTTATGCAATTTATATTGCGCACATATTCAAGGCGCAGGGATTTATTTATGCCGTGTGAGATGGAATTTTTTTACACAATACATCACGCATTCACATCGGCCAGCAGATCGCAGCCATTTCGGCGCATATCCTACTTTTCACGGCCTATTATTCGAAGTCACACGGGTATTTTGGTGGACATTTTTATCTATGCCTATACAATTTTGCCATGTTGAACATGCGTTTCGGTTGCTTCGCTTTTTCTTGTTGAACAGAGAGCGACAGATTTAGAACCGACTCCAGACGGATGGGAAATGACGTAAAGATACATTTGACGTAAAGCGAGTGACCCAATTTCACTTGATTTTCCGAACTTTGATAATTTCGATTTCAAGTGAGCGAGTCGGCATTGCACACTCAGAGGATGGGCGGTGCCTCGCTGTTCCGTAAAGCACCCACCGACAAAACACGCTTTTCGGTATTTTTTAGATAAAGAGAGTATTATCTGACAGCATTTGAAGTGTCATTCTTTAGAATAAATCACACTGATATTGCTGATTTAAATTTTTACTTTGTCTTGTTCATTTTTAGCTTGATAAACAAAAAGGGTCCCTGCCTGAACGTTATAACATGTACAGGGTCACCTAGAATCCGTCCTGATTGGTCAAAAAGCCATATGGGGCACTGAATTTGTAATAAATTGGGTTATTTAAAAGATGTGTTGGTTCTAACGATTCTGCTGTTCCCTCATATATATGTACACATCTGATCGTGATTTTGAAATTATTCATTGCAGACTGAGGTTAAAGGATTAGTAACCTCAATGGAGATTTATTTAACAGACATTTGACTCTAGATCCCTCATCCACATGTAATTTTTGGCTCACGTAAGTGTAGCCTATGCGATCGTAACTTTGTCTGTCTGTGCGTGCGTGTGTGTGTGCGTGTGTGTGTTTGTGCGTGTGTATGTCTGTGGTAGAAACTCTAACATTTGAAGACGTCACATTACATTGACGTCACATTATGACGTAAGAGGGTGAGACGTCACGCGAAGGAAGTACTGAAAGTCTCGGTCATTATTATTTTGAGCGGGCCGAGACTCTGTTGGCAGTCGTGTCCCTGTAAGTAGGCTACATGCAGACAGACAGATCTAGATCTAGTGTCTCGCTTTCTTGCACAGTTTCACCTATGCTCTTTCTGTGTGTGTGTGTGTGTGTGTGTGTGTGTGTGTGTGTGTGTGTGTGTGTGTGTGTGTGTGTGTGTGTGTGTGTGTGTGTGTGTGTGTGTGTGTGTGTGTGCGTGTGTGTGTGTGTGTGTGTGTGTGTATATGTGTGACGGAGTGATTGAGTTTGTGTTACTGTTTGTCGATTTCTTACGTGAGCCTTGATGGCTTCGCCTCTTGTTATTATTTTGAAAATGCGCAACACTACTTGTTTCAATACTCATTGTATTATATATTGTCAGTCTCGACACGATAGCCTGTCAATATTTTCTTATTATGATTTTTTTTTGTTACCTCAGATGACCTTCTGTATGGCAAGTCAGTCAGCGAAAATATATTTATTTTTAACCAGTTGTATAGGTTCATTGCATCCAGTAAACGGTTTGTGTACTTGTGAACTTACCTTGTATACGTTTGTATTGACTCTGTGAGGTGTCTTTATTTCACATTGATCCGATTCGGAATGAATGTGTGTGTGTGTGTGTGTGTGTGTGTGTGTGTGTGTGTGTGTGTGTGTGTGTGTGTGTGTGTGTGTGTGTATGTATGTGTGTGTGTGTGTGTGTGTGTGTGTATGTGTGTGTGTGTGTGTGTGTGTGTATGTGTGTGTGTGCGTGTGTGTGTGTGTGTGTGTGTATGTGTGTGTGTGTGTGTGTGTGTGTGTGTGTGTGTGTGTGTTGTTGATTTCATGCTGCTTTTGCTGTTATTGCTTTTATATTTGTATTTTAGTAACTACTTTTTATTCCTTCTTTTCCCCGTTTACGAGTCACATAAACCTTTCCATATACGTTGTATTCGTCCGCCAAATCAGATATTCTATCGCTTTTTCCGAGCATGTTTATAAGCTTTGCTTGTTGTGCTCCATTCATTTCATTGACTGTACGCGGCATTGTTATTTGCAATGATCTGAATAAAATTGTTTAAACCACAAAATTCTCATCCCCATCGGAAAGCAGCTGGTACATCAGCCCGCGGTAAGCGTACAAATGAAATATGTTTGTTGTGTACGTAAAGGCTGGGGCGGGGGTGGGGGGTGGGTGGGGTGGGTGGGGTGGGGGGGGGGGGGGGCTCTAGGTGTGATCAAAAACTGATGGTTTACGCGAGGCGGAGTGGGCCTTTAAACATTATGGTTTTGCGCCTGGTGTGCAAGGTGTAGGGTCCGACTGTAGGGTGGGGGTTGGGGGGGGGGATCTGCTTTTGTCTACTGGTTCTCAGTAGTAGTAGTAGCAGTAGGCGGGAGAGCTGCATACCCCACTCCCAGCCCCAACCCGCACCGTGTCCAAGTGTCTGTGGTCCGACTGTGGTCATCTGCGGTAACAAACAAAACAAAAAGCATAATAAGAAAATATTGACAGGCTATCGTGTCAAGACTGACAATATATAATACAGTGAGTACGTACATGTTCAAGTTTCCCTTGCATTTACGAGAAAATGTGAGACAATGTGTTATACTCGTGTTATACTTTTTTTTTTTTCCCCAAATGCCACAAAAAAGTCTAGGGTCGCACAAAAAAAATAGGGTCGGTCGGGTTACCGTAAACAGACTATTTTTTTTTGTGGCCTAAAGTGAGCATTTTACGGGGAGAATTAAAGTCGATGAAACAGTTGATTTTCTTCCTCATCAGAACACTCAGTGGGCAAGTATTGTAATATTGCGGAGAGAAAAATCCAGTAACAAGAACAGACTCAGATGCTAGATCGTCTCCCCTTCGCAGTGTTATGATGCAGTCGCTAGGTTACATTAGCAACGGGGAGCCCGGTTAGCTCAGTTGGTAGAGAGCTGACTTGTGATCCTAAGGTAGCAGGTTCGACTCGCCGGGACGGACACGGGTCAACTTTATGTGCAGACCCAGATACGGTAGCCATGTTCCACCCCCGTGTCACCACAGTGGCACGTAAAAGACCTCGGTCATCCTGCCATAAGTGCAGATGGCTGATACCACCTAAACACACATACACTTGTGTATTTTATCAAAAGCCGCGAGGGCGTAAAAACTCGAATTATCATATAACCCATATCTAGTGGTCACGTGCAGATGAAGTCTTACTGGTCATGAATATTTAAGCCCAGGTCCCACTGTGACGAATTTTGACGGCGAACTACAACGATTTTGGATTCGTGGAGAAAATCGCCAAGGTTGTGGTTCGTATAACTTCGTTCTTGTTCGGCCGATTTTTCGCAATCATTCGTGGCAAACATCGTTGTGGCTAAATTATAGTAATTCGTTGTGGTTCGCCAAAATATTCGTGATAGTGGGACCTTAGCTTTACAATACTATACAGCAAGGTGACTGAGGGGTTTACAATGCTTTTCTTGTCAGTGGTTACTGCAGTCTATGTTTAATGTGCTGGTGAACACTCACCATAACGTTTGCAATTCGTTGCACTGTAGTCAGGTGCAGGTGCACCCTTGTCATCAAGTTTGCCATTCTTCACAATAGACAAATTACGAAAATAACTAGGGTTCCTATGAGTTGTGAAAGAGTGAACGCCCTTGATTTTAACTCGGACAAACATTGGAGGGGCCAATCACTAGCGAAGGGGTGTCGAAAACACGTGGACAGGAGCACGTGTGAAGTTATTTGTCCGAGGAAAAGCAAGGGCATTCACTCTTTTACAACCCATACCAACCCGACGGAGACATTATGAAAATCGTCTATTTGGCAAGGTGCGGGGGTACTCCATTCTACCTTGTGGTCAGGTGCAGGTGCACTCCAACCGCAAGGTGTGCACTTCTTTACCTTGTGGTCACTGTGAATGCAGATGCAGCAGCTCAGTGGGAAGGATTGGCGGTCAGCAGCACGTCATCCTGGGGGACGGTTGCTATGCCAACGGCATCATTCTGCACGAGCTGATGCACGCGCTGGGCTTCTGGCACGAGCATTCGCGCCCTGACCGCGACAACTACATCTCTATCATCTGGAGCAACATCGCGACGGGTAAGTGGAACAGCTCTATGGTGCCTTAGTGCACTCGGTGAACACTAAATCTGTCCACAAAATATGTCAGCCACGTACGGATGTATTGCTTACAGACGCTGATATCTCTTAAGGCCAAGATACACGATCGGTTTCGCATGTACGTTTGAGACGGACGGGTCAGACCTGATCGTCTCAGAGGAACGGAACGCTTGCCACACCATGCTCCTGAGACGTACGAGGTGAAGGTCGTTTTACCCCACATTTGACGTGGAAGTCTGCTGCATGGACAGCAGGAACAGGTCTCGAAGTTGCTGGTTTTTGTTGTTTTTACTTCCATGGTTCCATAGATTCCAACTCGTCGCCAAGATTCAGGTTGATGAGATATTTCGATGCCTAATCAAAACGTTTTGATGCTGAACTGACAGCCATTTGCAAAGTGGGTGTCGACTGAAAGACGTGCGCCCATTGGCTGGAGGATGCTTGCCATACGTTCGGAATAGATCCAGCTGTATTTCGAACGGACGGACCGAGGCGGATGCTGTCTAGAGTGTCAGACGTACGGTTCGGATGCCACACGATCGGTTTGTGGTCAGTTTCGGGCGGTCGGTCTCAAACGTACGTGCGAAACCGATCGTGTATCTTGGTCTTTAATGTGAACTCAAACATGTTACACACTGTTTACAGAAGTTGTATTGAACCTGTGCTTACATTTGGTTTTGTGTACCGGCACGGTTGGCCTAGTGGTAATTGGGGGTCCGCCCCGTGATCGGGAGGCCGTGGGTTCGAACCCCGGCCGGGTCATACCTAAGACTTTAAAATTGGCAATCTAGTGGCTGCTCCGCCTGGCGTCTGGCATTATGGGGTTAGTGCTATGACTGGTTGGTCCGGTGTCAGAATAATGTGACTGGGTAAGACATGAAGCCTTTGCTGCGACTTCTGTCTTGTGTGTGGCGCACGTTATATGTCAAAGCAGCACCGCCCTTCGTGGTCGGCTGGGCGTTAAGCAAACAAACAAACAAACATTTGGTTTTGTCTGTTGGTTTGGTGGTCTGAGCACCAAAAACCGCAATGTTCTTGACAGAGTGGTGAGAATGTGCAGTAAGATTGTGGGAGAGAGACAGATGATTTTGACTGAGTTGTATTGTATGGAAAAAAGAGTCGGGCGAAAGGCTGGTGTGATGGCGAATGATGAAACTCATGCGCTTGCGCAGTACTTCGAACGTCTGCAATCCGGGAGTAACATTGCGCCGGGTAAGGGGAACAGCTCTAGGTGGCCCAAAAGTGCACTCGGTGTTATGTCTTATGTATAGCCGTCTCTCATCATTGCGCCGGGTAAGGGGAACAACTCTGGGGGCCCTAGTGCACTCGGTGTTATGTCTAAATTGAGTTGTCCTTCATTAGGAGCAACATTGCTCCGGTTAAGTGGAACAGCTCTAGAATGCAGGATACCCTAGTGCACTCGGTGTAATGTCTAATGTAGACTTGTCCCTAATCGGGAGCAACATTGCGCCTGTTAAGTGGAACAGCTCTAGGATGCAGGATGCCATAGTGCACTCGGTGTTATGTAGATGGCCCTAGTGCACTCGGCGTTTTGTCTAATGTAGAGTTGTCCCTAATCGGGCGAGGGTGGAATGTAACCCAAAAAACTCTGTATGTCACTGTATGTCTGTATGTCTGTCTATCTGCCTTCCTCTGTCTCCTTCCGTCTGTCTGTCTCCCTGTCTGTCTGTCTGTGTCTTTCTCTCTCTGTCTGTCTGCCTCCCTCTCTCTCTCAGTCTGCCTGTCTCTCTGTCTTTGTCCGTCTGTCTGTCTGTGTGCCTCCCTCTCCCTCTCTCTCTCTCTCTCTCCCCCTCTCTCTCTCTCTCTCTCTCTCTCTCTCCGTCTCTGTTTTCTCTCTCTCTCAGTCTCTCTCTCTCTATTCCCCCCCCCTATCTCCCTTTTTATAATTTTGACTCATTTGATCCACCCACCACCTTTGTACTGCAGAGCACAGAACGAACTTTGAGAAGTACGACATCGCCACCATCGACACGCTGGACACGGTGTATGACTACGGGTCAGTCATGCATTACAAGAACAACACCTTCGCCAGGGACCGCAACCGCATCACCATCAACGCCACACAACCGCTGGCGCCGGGGGTGGAGATGGGACAGCGGGTCAAGCTGTCAGAGACCGACGTCATCAAGTTGAAACGTCTGTACAAGTGCAGTACGTGCTCTTTTTCTTATACAGTTGACCCCCCCCCCCTTTTTTTTAAGACCCCCCAATTTAAGACTTCCTCCCTTTTAAGACCTTTTTTGTTCACAACCTCTGTAAATTTACCCCATTTTAAGACTCCCTCCTTTTTAAGACCCAGTTTTCTCGACCTTTTTCGGGCATTTGTATTCGCCCGGAGTGGGGATCGAACCCCGACCGCCAGTGGGAGAGTCAACCACCCTCACCACAATGCCACTCCGGCTCTCCGTCAAGAAAAAGATTGGTCACGTAAAATAAGCTTTTGCTTGAGTTCGTGTCCTTGCTGCATGCTGTCAATTGTTTCATGTCATATAATTATTTGAAGAACATTTTGATTAAACAAAAGAAAAGATTTTCAAATGAATTTGTTTCTGCAGACATCACGCACTGTATGAACCCCGGCGTGCCGCAGAACGGGCTGAGGAGCGGGGAGTCGTTCCAGGTTGGTGCCTCTGTCTTCTTCTCCTGTAACCATGGATACCAGCTCTACGGCAGTAGAGGGCGCTTCTGTTTGGACCTTGGCCAGTGGACCGGAAACCTGCCGTCGTGTCTACGTCAGTAATATTAATTTTTATTTATTTCTCACAATTATTTAGTTTAATGCGTTGGTTGGTTTGGGAGCAGTGCCTGGTAGACAGGTTTTGCTAGTGGAGTAGACTGCATTTGAAATTGGACTGGATTACCAAATGAGGGTCCTTGGCAATGCCTTCACTCTCCCCCCCCCCCTCCCCCCCCCTAATGTTGTGAATGTACATATATCTTGTCTGTTTGCCGTTTACATCAGAAATGTGACTTTAAAAGAAATGTTAGCATATATTTAAAGTTTCTGTGGTAGTAGTAAGTACCTTCATTTACATCCGTAAGTGCCTTTTATTTATGTTATGAATCATACTTTTCTAGTTTTCCTTGAGTGGCAAATGTTGAAGGATGATTGAAAATACACTGTGTGTGGACGGATGCGTATGTTAGTTGATTCAACGCCCCACAATGATGGGCTTGGCAGCCTCAAAAAAAAAACAAAAAAAAAGTAAATTCAAACATCCCTGTGTATAGCGGACCCGAAGGGGGAGTTGCATATCTGTACCTACGATACCCGAGACATGTGCGGGTGGGTGACGGACACCACGGCCACCCTGAACTGGACGCTACATACCCGTTCCACTCCGTCCAACGGCACCGGGCCGATGGAGGACCACACCATGGGCTCGGCAGAAGGTATAGGACATGATAGACGAAGGGCAGACATCTTTATTTAGTTATGAGACCAAGGGTAGGGCGGATGGTGGCGAGAGAGGTAAAGGGATTGGGGGGGGGGGGGTCACAGTGCCGTGTTCTGGGCTGCGAGCAGTACGTGACAATGTTTAGCTCAGGTACCGTCGCGGCTGACGCGCCTCAGTTCCAAAGCGAACACTGCATCCTCTATTAAGGAAACTGCACCGCGCTGTTATGGACATCTTTGCTCACCTTCAAGGCAGACTGATATGAAAAGGTATAAGTTACACCGACCCTAGCGGCTAAGGCAAAGCCAAATGCTCTTCTCAAAACTATAGTGTCCGTGTGTGCATGTGTACATACAGATGACAAGTTGGAAAGTCGCCTTTGAGCCTTGTATCGGCTAGCTGTCAAATGTGTTTGCAACCACCTCTACAATTGGAAAAATATTCAGTTGAATAAAGGGTGACGCTCCAATGGGAAAAGGGAAGGACCAACGGTTTGAGTACGTGTCTATTTTTATTCTAGCTTTGGTGAGGGATATCAAATACTGTTTTTAAGTTTCCCCGTTTCCCCTGCCAGTTATAAATAGAAAAGTTCAAAGAAGGACGCACAGGATAACATTAACTAATAAACTACGAAGAGTAAGCAAAATACCTTTATCCATGAACGATTGTTCAGCTGTATTTATGAGCAGAAAAAATTCATTCATTGGCAAAGCGTAGTCTCGTGGGACAATGCTTGATGCCAATGAATGAATTTTCTTTTCACAGAAATGCAGCTGAAAACTCGATCATAATTTTCATACATAAAATTACTGCGTATGTAATTATATATGAATATGTAAATCTCATGTAACATGTTGTTTAAAACAACATTTTCTTTGATTCTCGGATGCAAAATACGGTTTAGCTGTTCAAGCCCATGCTCATGAATGAAGGCCATTATTGTACTCTGCACTACAGACTGATCATCATTGAGCACATTGACACCCATACTGATACGGAATCAAAAAACAAGAAAGGTATGTTATTCCAACGTTATATTTATAACAAAACAAAACGTTGCGTTCACTGATCGTCAATCCAGCGGTCTTTTAATGGAAGATTAGTCAACGTAGCGTTCCAATAACATACCTTTCTTGTTTATTGATTCTGAATTTTGGAACGTTGGCAGTCTAATTATAGCCCCCTTTATGCAAAGCATAAAACGGCTATTTAGGATTCGCTCTGGTTGTTTGTTTGTTTGTATCTTCAAGAGTGTAGACTGTATCTCTGGTACTCTGGGGTCAATTGAGCGCAAATGTGGTGAGTAGCTTGGAATTGTGGGGCCGTGGGTGTGTGCAAACAATTACGTTCCTAACGGTAGGCAAACAGAAGATATTAGCTTTACATTGGATTATAGGAAAAATTAAGTATGGGAAGAAGTTAGACTTACGTATTTTATTGGAATTAGAGTTAAACATTAGACAGAAGTTTATGTTTTGAATAATATAAAGTTGATTATGTTATACAGAAAAAGACCAAGGAAGAAGGATGCTCCCCGCCTTAAAAAAAACAAAACAAAAAAAAACAATCGGGCAAAAAATATGGGTTGAAGCATCCTGCATGCAACTGAGGTCATTTAAAATTAAAAAAAAAAAAAAAAAAAAAGCTTTACATTGGATTCCACACTGATACGGTGTGTGCAGGCTGGTACATTTACCTGGAGACGACCTCCGTCAAGCAAGGCGACCGGTCCCGCATCCTGTCGGAACCCATGATTTTCAACGACTCCGCATCCATGCGTGGCGGGCCCAGAGTCTGCATGATGTGAGTGAT
The DNA here is from genome assembly GCF_037325665.1 of Littorina saxatilis. NCBI lineage: Eukaryota > Metazoa > Mollusca > Gastropoda > Littorinimorpha > Littorinidae > Littorina > Littorina saxatilis. The sequence goes on along the minus strand of NC_090246.1, from coordinate 9,165,870 downwards.
GAGCCACGGTGGTTTTTTTAAATGAAGAGTAGGTTTGCTCGTTGGTTGGTTGGTTGGTTGGTTGGTTGGTTGGTTATCATTTTTTATCTTCTCCAGCTAATACTGTTATTCGAGACCGATGCAATTTTTTTTTTCTTCTGAGTTCACATTGCAAGCTCATTACTTGAAAACTATTTTCAACCAGGTCTATCACTGTACAAAGAAGGTTTTAAAACTACGGCAAAGACCTGGGCATGCTGACGTACCAGCGTGACATGCGCGGGCAGCCCGTGCACGATTCTCTGGTCTTGACACTGTTACACTGATGCATCCTGTTATCACTCCCTCTGTTCAGGTTCTACTACTGTTTGCACGGCAAGGAAATGGGCACGCTCAACGTGTACCAGCGAGACATGAGCGGGTTGCCCGTGCACGATTATACTCTGGTCTTGACACTGTCACACTGATACATCATGTTATATTTTTACCGGACTAAGCTTATGTGTATGTTGAAACTGTTAGCGTTTTTTTCCTTTTTCTGTTCTTTTTCTTTCGTTTGTTCATGTAACCCCATGGGGTTTCCTGAAATAAATTCTTTGCCTTGCCTTGTTCAGGTTCTACTACTGTATGCACGGCAAGGAGATGGGCGCCCTGAACGTGTACCAGCGTGACATGAGCGGACAGCCCGTGCACGATTCCCTGGTCTTCACGCGCACCGGGGAGCAGGGTACAGACTGGATACTGGCCGCCATCACGCTTCAGCGACTCTCACACTTCGCGGTCAGTGGCTAGGAGAAAAAATAAATCCAAAAACAAAGAGACTGTCAACGTTCCAAAATTCAGAATCAAAAGAACAAAAGTGGCTAGAAGAGAAAGGAATTATAAAAAGTAAATACCGGCACGGTTGGCCTTGTGGTAAGGCGTCAGCCCCGTGATCGGGAGGTCGTGGGTTCGAACCCCGGCCGGGTCATACCTAAGACTTTAAAATTGGCAATCTAGTGGCTGCTCCGCCTGGCGTCTGGCATTATGGGGTTAGTGCTAGGACTGGTTGGTCCGGTGTCAGAATAATGTGACTGGGTGAGACATGAAGCCTGTGCTGCGACTTCTGTCTTGTGTGTGGCGCACGTTATAATTATGTCAAAGCAGCACCGCCCTGATATGGCCCTTCGTGGTCGGCTGGGCGTAAAGCAAACAAACAAACAAACAGAATTAAAATTTTTAAAAATTAAAAATGGTATATTCCGACCGAAGGGCTTGCGGAAGACGTTTTTATTTACAGTCGAACCTGTCTAAAGAGACCACTTTTGCTCAGTCCCTTGAGTGGTCTCTTTAGACAGGTTCGACTGTAAATAAAAACGTCTTCCGCAAGCCCTTCGGTCGGACTATACCAAAAGTGGTCTCTTTAGACAAGTGGTCTTTATGGACAGGTGATTTATATAGTCGTAAAAACCGTCGGGGATTCTTTGGGGCGGTCTTAATGGGCAGGTGGTCTTTATGGACAGGTGGTCTCCATGGTAGGTTCGACTGTATTTAGACAAATCTAAGCAACTTTTGAATAGTGCTAAAGAAGAAAAGTTGTTCAAGACGATTAGTACAAAAACGTCCTCCACCCGCCCCTCGGCGAGACTATAACGTACTGGAGCTGTTTCATTTTTAACAAAACAAGACATTCACGAGTACATGGTCTTTATAAAGAACAAACAGACGAATAAATAAATGAAGTGAAAAAGATATCTCAGAAATCGTGTGTCTTGCCAGAGACTGTCCACAACCAACGCTTTCTGAGATAAGTTCTCCCTTCATTTATTGGGTCCATGTAATCGTGAATGCCTTTTTTGTTACAATTAAAACGTTCCAGAACCTTACTATTCTTGTATTTTGATTCTTGGTTTTCGATCGTTACCAATCTGTCTGTTTTTGGAGGTGGAGAACGTTTGTCTGCCTGCGCTTCTGATTGTATTGTGAATGTTATATGAATGTTTACACTTCAGCGACTCTGATTGTATTGTGAATGTTATATGAATGTTTACACAGTTTCAGCGACTCTGATTGTATTGTGAATGTTATATGAATGTTTACACTTCAGCGACTCTGATTGTATTGTGAATGTTATATGAATGTTTACACTTCAGCGACTCTGATTGTATTGTGAATGTTATATGAATGTTTACACTTCAGCGACTCTGATTGTATTGTGAATGTTATATGAATGTTTGCACTTCAGCGACTCTGACACTATGCGGTAAGTGGTTGGGAGAGGAAATGTGCAGGGGTGGTAGGGGGAGGAGAGAGAGAGTCTGTCTGTGACTGTTGTGTAAATGTTTTCTTTTTAAGGAAGTACGAAGCACTTTTCAAAGATCTCTCTGTTTGTGAGAGCTCTTGTTCATTCAGGTGTATCTACAGCCGTCCGTCTGTCATCAGTTTCCGTCCGTGTGTGCTCGTCTGTGTCCGCGTGTGTTCGTCTGTGACCTCGTGTATTCGTCTGTGTTTGTCTGTATCCTAGAGTGTTCATCTGTGTCCGTGTGTAGGCGTATCACTGTGACAAATCATGACATCAATTTATGCACGTCAGCGCGTTGATCAACTCCCCAGTGATGTCTAAAAAGCTTTCAGGTGATTAATTTTAACGCCCACAAAATCGTTGAAAAACATGGAACTTCGTGGCGTATTATAACTGAATTTTCATCTACTCATGAGACATACACGTTAGTTTCGGTTCAAATTTTTTTTAAATTGCTGATTCGGAGTTAGCTTTTTGAGTTAGCTTTTTTGGTCGACTTCGATAGGAATAAAACCAAAAATGTTGTCAACAAGCTTTTAATGGCTAAAAGCTAAACAAAAACTCTTTGAGCAAGATTATCCGAAAGGGTGAGTGAAAAGAACTTGACGCAGATTCTTCCATTAACTTCAGATTCCTTTTGGCCAACTCTGACAACTTCAATCACTTATTTACGCTGACAAAGCCAATTTTTTTTTCACAGACCTGTAGCGCCCTTTGTCTGCACTTTACCGCCTCACAACAGAAAATGGTCAGCTCACTGAGGTCAAGGGCCAATACTCCCCCTTCACTATCTGTCCGTTGCTTGGCAACAACACTGTCAACAAGGAACCAGCTCCTGTCGTTGTCTCGGTTAGCCAAGATAAGACCTAATGGAGTCTCGAAGGCAACGCCCTGAAAACCCAAACGCTCGTTGTGACGCCAGCACAGTGTGGTTGATTACAAAACTAGGAACGGTTACTGACCGAACTATAACAGTTGTGGCTGTCTGGAGCAGTAAAACGTGGTGGTTTCACAAACATAATTATTGATCAAGGGGTTCCTGGCTAAGGTGCTGCTGATAAGACTTGGTCCAAACAAGTCAAGGGGGAAATGGCTAAAATCTGGATTGCTTCCCTTGTTCTACGTTTCTAACTGTTGCTTTATCACGAGACAAGTAGTTAACGGTAATGTAGTAAACTTGTGTTTGCAACTTTGCAAAAGTTCCTGTCTTGTGCAGGATGTCGCGGATATTTAACGACAGTATATAGATTATATGTGTGTGTGTGTGTGTGTGTGTGTGTGTGTGTGTGTGTGTGTGTGTGTGTGTGTGTGTGTGTGTGTGTGTGTGTGTGTGTGTGTGTGTGTGTGTGTGTGTGGAGGGGGATATGTGTATGTGCTTGAATATATTTTTCATGACGGCGAGTGTAGGCAATTTGATAGCGGCTATTTTTGCCCATTAAGAAGATTCTTTCTCTTTTTATGAGGAATTCATCCCTGTTTAACTGACTGGTTCATGTAATCACTTTTGGTACGAACAGTTGGACACATTTTTTATTTGTTTTGTTTATATTTTATTTACTTTGAAGCAGTTAACACAGTATGTGTGATCAAACGCCTGTTTCAGCCAGGGAATCTTGACATTTTATCACATTTTAAAACTTTCAATCGTTTGGTTTTTTCCTTTTTGAGCATTTTTGATTTACATCTCTGAATTATGTCTTGTGTCGAGCGTTCACAAAATAAGACCAACGGCAAGAAACGTTCATAGCCAGTTAACTTGTCTTGTAAACAACACAAGATACAAATTCAACCAAGCCTGTTAGGTAACGCCACGGTCGATTGCACGCCAAGATGGTGGGCGGAAACACGTGATCTCTCGTATGCGCATGTACCAAAATAAAAAAAATAAGCAAGGTATATTATAGGAACTTTTAATTGTGAAAAAACAAAAGGTTACGAAGAGACAGACGAACACGTAATATAGGGGGCCAACAGAAAATAAGTTTATCTGACAAATTGTCCTAAAGCTCGTTCGGAGGACACAAGCGAGACAGTGATTAATCATATTTTATTTGTTGTTGCTTTATATGTTGTCTTGGTATAATTATGTAGTCTGGGTCAGCCAAGACTACCTTGACATGGCAGTGACCTTATTTGTATTGCAGATTGTGCTGGAAGCGGTGAGAGGCAACGGGTACCTGGGTGACATTGCGGTGGATGACGTTCTTATTGGTCCATGCAACAGCCTCACGCAGCTAGACACCAGTAAGTACGAAGACACTGGTACATTTATCGTCAGCTTGATCGCCGCTTTTTTTTTTTTTTTTGTGAGCAGATAAACACTTCATGTCCCTAATAGGCTCTAGTTCCTGTGAGGACGTAAAACTTAAGTAACAAACCGCCGCTTTTACTCATGGTCACGTGACTCACAGACATGTATTTCGTATGTCATGTTCCGAATCCGGCGTATCTGTGCGTATTTTATGTTCTGAAAAGACCGATGATGCTTTCGTGTTCGGATTGTGGTTACATTTTGTTCTATTTCAATTTGGCATGCTGACCTCTCCGACATAAACTCTCTCTCTGTCTCTGTGTCTCTCTTTCTCACACACACACACACACACACACACACACACACACACACACACACACACACACACACACACACACACACACACATGCGCGACATATAGAGCACTTTTTCCATTGCCGTTCAAAATCTTCACCGCCCAAAAATCTAATTCGAACAAATCGTAATCTTTTGCATCCATTTCTAGAATGTCGGATCTCGTCAAAGGTTATGAAAAAAGCCGTGAGGGTTGATGGGTATTGATATGTGTGTGTGTGTTGTTTTTTTAACTTGTCTTGTGAAGAGAGAGAGAGGAGGGTTTTTTGTGTGTTTTTTGGCTTGTTGTCTTTCGACTGCTTAATAAATCTAGTTCGTGCATGCGTGAGTGCGTGCGTGCGTGCGTGCGTTGTAAAAAAACAAACGTCTGTTGATTTATAGTTTTCGCGCGTAAACGTCGTAGGCACGTACTATTACTATTTCCGAAGACAAAATTATAATTGTGATGACCTTGACTCGCCTGACTGACTTAATTAATACTGCTTATCTGTAGTACTATGCAACCAGAGCTATATTTGGGCTTCTCTTGTTGGCTTTAAAGCGAGGGGACCGCTTTGCCGAGATTCAAGCCAATTGTTAACCTAAACTTGTTTTAAGGTTCAGTCACGTTTGGCTGAATGTATTTTGCTGGGGAATGAAGATGAAGAGGAAGACGCATGTGTGTGTGTGTGTGTGTCACTGTGTGTAAGTGTGTCACTGTGTGTGTGTGTGTGTGTGTGTGTGTGTGTGTGTGTGTGTGTGTGTGTGTGTGTGTGTTTGTGTTTGTGTGTGTGTGTGTGTGTGTGTGTGTCCGTGCGTGCGTGCGTATGTTCTAAACAAAAATAATTCATGAAGACTTTGAGTCGCATTACATCGTATCCTGAATCCCACTTAGTTGTGAGAGATAATGATATTTTTTTCAGATTTGGCGCTTTTTTGTGACATATTTCTTCAGCAACTGAAGGGGAAAATCTTGTCTCGTTAAAATAGCATTGAAAGTACAGAGACATTCGAATTGCCGGGGAACTAAGAATGCCGGGCATCATGGTGTGTTAATTTAAAGTGAACACCCATATCATTATACACTATCGTGTCAACGAGTTCCACTTTAAAGGGATACGATTGATCTGACCATTTAGGGGGGGGGGGGGGGTCTGGTGAATTTGACGAATCTGAAAAATCTTTGGAATCCACTGTACCTTAATCTAGCCGCACACGGCACGATTTAATCCAAAACGCACCACAAGTATTAATTAAATCAAAGTGAAAGAATGCGCTTCGGGGCGCTAATTCTCTCGCGTGTTGGAAACAAAAAGTAGTCGAGAAGAGCCACTCGGCGGCAACGACTACCGCCCTATGTGACGCGGCCGCCTAGAAACAAGCATCATGAACACAAACAAGGGCAGTATGTCAGTGAAAGCAACCAAAACTAACCATTGCAAAGAGTGGTCTTTATTTGCCGATCCACGACATTTAATTAGGCGTTTAAAAGACTTCTCTTTGCAGTCCTCCTACGCGGTAGCAATATTTGTAACGCGGAATCTTATGGTATAACTTTGGAAGCGATCTGAGGGCCTGTTTCCTTAGGTATTATCCCTTTAAGTTCAGACCTTACGTGACCAAACCACTGTGCTGTAAGTAACCTCAGAGCTAGACTAAACTGGCTGCAAGCGGGATGCTGACGTTCGTTTCTCTCAGTCAAGCTAAGCTAAGACGCTAGCCACTTGCCCCACGAGAAGACGTGAGCATCAATGAAACGATTTCATGCAAGTCAGGCGAAAATTGAACACGATTTGTTGACATGGTAAGAAGAGTCACCTTAGAACAATCAATCGGATAGTACGCTTTGAACCTGTTTCCTCCTGCAAGAGTTTATTCAAAGGGTTGATCGCCTTTTCTTGACCACAATAAAAGCCCTTACTTAGCTTTGCTCGCAAAAACAAATGCCAACAGTAGCCTACCATATCGTGCCTAAAAGAATCCTTAAACAAGTCGCGTAAGGCGAAAATACAATATTTAGTCAAGTAGCTGTCGAACTCACAGAATGAAACTGAACGCAATGCCATTTTACTCGTAGCATCGTCAGGCCACCGCTCATGGCAAAGGCAGTGAAATTGACAAGAAGAGCGGGGTAGTAGTTGCGCTAAGAAGGATAGCACGCTTTTCTGTACCTCTCTTTGTTTTAACTTTCTGAGCGTGTTTTTAATCCAAACATATCATATCTATATGTTTTTGGAATCAGGAACCGACAAGAAATAAGATGAAAGTGTTTTTAAATTGATTTGGACAATTTAATTTTGATAATAATTTTTATATATTTAATTTTCAGAGCTTGTTTTTAATCCGAATATAACATATTTATATGTTTTTGGAATCAGCAAATAATGGAAAATAAGATAAACGTAAATTTGGATCGTTTTATAAATTTTTATTTTTTTTTACAATTTTCCGATTTTTAATGACCAAAGTCATTAATTAATTTTTAAGCCACCAAGCTGAAATGCAATACCGAAGTCCGGGCTTCGTCGAAGATTACTTGACCAAAATTTGAACCAATTTGGTTCAAAAATGAGGGCGTGACAGTGCCGCCTCAACTTTCACGAAAAGCCGGATATGACGTCATCAAAGACATTTATCAAAAAAATGAAAAAAACGTTCGGGGATTTCATACCCAGGAACTCTCATGTCAAATTTCATAAAGATCGGTCCAGTAGTTTAGTCTGAATCGCTCTACACACACACACAGACACACACACACACACACACGCACACACGCACACACGCACATACACCACGACCATCGTTTCGATTCCCCCTCGATGTTAAAATATTTAGTCAAAACTTGACTAAATATAAAAAAAGCGAAGCAAGTCATTGTGTATCACGTATTTCTTTCATCGTTTATCACTGTGTGTCACTATTGAAAAAATACGAACTCATGTATTTGTAAAATACGAATCAATTTTAAACATAATATTATCTAGCCGCTAAGAAACGGAGGTTTGGCTGTAGCCATCAGACCCAAAATGGAACAATGAGACCACTGTGGCGCGTTCTGTGCTGCGACCCAGATATACGGCGATGAGCTTCCTATTCCTTCCGCAACTCCACCAATATTGGGTATCCTGAGCAGCCTCTACGGCTTCTGTCAGTGCAACGGGTTCATAGGGATCACACCTTTCTGTTTACATTGGGAATTGAGAGAGAAGGGGGGGGGGGGGGGTGGTGGGTAGGGGCTATAAAAATCGGCATGGAAGTATGGAAGTTAGTATTTCCGCACACTCTTTGTGCTTGATTTTGAATTGTGTCCATCTTGATGTAGCAATCAAGGTCAATACCTTTCAGCTACGTTGCTCTCATTGCCTCATTATTATCTATGTTTTGTTTTGTTGTTGTCTGTCTATATCCGTCCACTACAAAGACCAATAGGTAGACGTATATGTACGTGTGAATGCTTCGTTTTTGTCTATAATTAAACGTTCCACGAATTAACCTTTCTTGGGTTTTTTCTCCTTGATTAAAAAGACGAACTGTATTTGAAAGTCATGTCGAAATGTACGCACCTCTGCCCTCCTCTTCAAATTCACGACTGGGCACAAAATATTTGCCTTGTCGCAGATCCGGAATGTCGTGTTGCATTCGCACAAGCAAAATATTAGCTGAATATAACTTACAAGCGAAGTCGGTGTCCAATGTCTTTAAAATTGCCAGAAACTGGTCGAAAATGGCGTCTTAGAAAGTATCTGTTTAAACATTGTTGTTACTTTGTGCCTAAAGAAACCATCAAGACACAGAGACATTGATAGGATTTATTTGGGGGGCAAATTTGCCGAAATGGCCATAAAAGTTTCGGCAATGCTCTGAAGTTTAGTGCATTCCCAAACGTCACCTTTCCCCCACAATGGAAAACAGTTCAGCGGATGTGCAGAAATGACGGCAAAGATTTGGGCGATTTGCCGACTGTTGACGTCTGATGATATTCCTGGGATCAATTTCTTCTTTCCCAAAACTAATTCAGCAGATAGTGCGCGTTATAAATTCTCGTATTATTAGTAGTAGTAGTAGTAGTACATCGTCGTTGTAGTATAAGTAGGAGGAAGGGGAGTAGTATAAGTAGTAGTAGTCGTAGAGGTAGTACCAGAAGTAGCAGTAGTAGTCGTTGCCGTCGTCGTCGTCGTTGCAGTAGAAGAAGGAGGAGGAGGAGAATAAGTAGTAGTACAAGTAGTGGTAGTGGTCGTAGTTGTAGTAACTAGTTATCTGAAGTCAGTGAAGTTCTACACTTAAAACCATCGTAATCGAGGCATCTTGTAACTGAGTATAGGATGCGAGTCCGGTGGTACATGTAGTGGTGCGAAGGTGTGACCAGAAAGGAACATGTGCGGCGACGAGATAGACACGACGGAAACTGACTCGGAAGCAGCTGTCCTCGTTCCGAGGGCTTTCACGACAGCGAGGCTGAAGAAGCGTATCCGGGGATGACACCGCTGCGTCAGGACAGTGAACGCACGCGTCTTGCTGGTCAGTAGTAGGGACAGGGACGGAGACATGAGTGAGTTGGCGCCAAAGGTATCTGCGTTTCTTGTAAAATGTATCCGCACTTTTTTCTTCCGCTTCCATCCGGTCTTACCACCGCCGCCATTGTGTTCTTGACATGCGTGCTCGTGACTTCCGGTCGGAACTTGACTTCAGGCGTAAAAGGTGTGGATTGTTTAGTGGTTTTTTTAATTTCACTTCTAGTTTGCAAGGGTGATATGTAACTGGCAAAGTTTCATCACGGACCTCAACGTGGTGTTTGCAAATTGAGACCATGTGCGCAAAGACGGGAGATTTAAGACAAAGACCAGGAGCTACTATTTTTGGCTCTTGTGTACACGTACACACCTTTGATGATCAGACCTTGTTATTTGAATGCATGGCAAGTTATAGGAGCTCGCTTTCTCATTTGGCGCTAGCGTACACGTACATACGTTTGATGATCAGATGAGACCATGTGCGCAAAGAAGCGGAAACCATGCACTAGTATATTTCGCAGAAGGTCTATCATTTTTGGCATGTGTTTTGTATTGTCTATGGAAATGCCTTGGCGAGAGAGAATTTAAGACAAACACCAGGAGATACTATTTTTGGCTCTAGTGTACACGTACACACGTTTGATGATCATACTTGTTATTTGAATTCATTGCAAGTTATAGCAACCCACTTTTCCGTTTGGCTCTAGTGTACACGTACACACGTTTGATGATCATACTTGTTATTTGAATTCATTGCAAGTTATAGCAACCCACTTTTCCGTTTGGCTCTAGTGTACACGTACACACGTTTGATGATCATACTTGTTATTTGAATTCATTGCAAGTTATAGCAACCCACTTTTCCGTTTGGCTGTAGCGTACGCGTACACATGTTTGATAATCAGAGCTTATTATTTGAATGGATGGCAAGTAATAGGAGCTCGCTTTCTCATTTGGCCCTAGCGTACACGTACACACGTTTGATGACATTAGCTTGTTATTTGAATGTATGGCAAGTTACAGCAGCTCGCGTTCTCCAAGGAAAAAGCAGCCTAAATTCCCGCGAGGAAAACCCCTCAGGATTATATCAGCCTAACCTCTGAAGTGCTCGTACGTTTTCAGAATTCGCATAGAATTGAAGCTACATTCCGGCTTCTCTATTGAGAGATCATAGTCGTCATATATCTGCGTTAGCTTTTGAGGTGGGATAAAAACATCCTTTAACTTGGAACCATACCACACAGAAACAGCCAAGCTGCTTCATCTTCAAAGTGGGATATTTGTTGCAGAATTAGTTTCCTTGGTGACAGACACCAATGTCAATCTGCTAAATTAATTCAGATTAATTCAGATCAGAAAAATGTCGACCCTGCATGGAAGGCATTGTATGTGTCCAGGTAAAAAAGGTGCTCTTGTTCTGTGTGAAAGCATGGACAATTCTGTGGCGCGCGGTGAACAAGATTGTGTACGCGGTGAAAACGATGCCTTTAATTTTGTGAAATGTTATGTAAAGGAAGTTTTCATCAGATAAGAACAAATAACACAAATACAGCATCATGGAAACATTGCATGGTGATGTCAGCTGAAGTATGTCATGTGTATTACGACATCAAAAGGAAAACTTTTGAATTCAGATTTATTTCAAAGACCACTACAATGAAAAGAGAACGTTTGAATTCAGATTTATTTGAAAAACCATTGCAATGAAAAGAAAACTTTTGAATTCAGAATCATTTCAGATACTGGGGTGTTATGATGCCGAAATAAAAGTTTCGTTTTATGAGTTGCTCCTTGCCTTTTATTTATTTTCCCTTTCCAAGACTGAAAGTCATGCAGTTTGAACCAAGATTCGTGTATAAAGAATGTGCAAACTTCCGATCATAGCTCAATGACAGTAGGTCACCTTTACCAGTTCCTAGGTAAAACAAGAGGCGAAGCCATCAAGGCTCACGTAAGAAATCGACAAACAGTAACACAAACTCAATCACTCCGTCTGTCACGGTCACACACACACACACACACACACACACACACACACACACACACACACACACACACACACACACACACACACACACACACACACACACACACACACACACAGAAAGAGCATAGGTGAAACTGTGCAAGAAAGCGAGACACTAGATCTAGATCTGTCTGTCTGCATGTAGCCTACTTACAAGGACACGACTGCCAACTAGTCTCGGCGCGCTCAAAATGATAATAATGACCGAGACTTTCAGTACTTCCTTCGCGTGACGTCTAACCCTCTTACGTCATAATGTGACGTCAATGTAATGTGACGTCTTCAAATGTTAGAGTTTCTACCACAGACATACACACGCACAGACGCACGCACGCACGCACAGACAGACAAAGTTACGATCGCATAGGCTACACTTACGTGAGCCAAAAAATGGGATAATAAATTAATGAAAATCGGTCATTTCATGTCAGCGACCAAAGACCGACTCCTGGCCCAAACATTGCAAGACAATATTTTAGTTAACTAAACCCCTTTTGAGGTAGGCTACATAGAAAACGAATAACACAAGAAAAAAGAAAATATATAACAAGTAAACAAACAAAACCTCAAAAGTGGTGTTGGTGTGGACGTATTCGATTACAAAATGACTAGTATTTCTAACGGACAAAGTCGTCCCGTTGTAACTCTTATTTATTACTCCAGTTGTAGTGAGAAAATATATGTGGGTGCAGATTACATTGTAGTTTTAAAGTTAAAAAAAGGACATTAATTTACATGTTGGTAATATTTAGATAAATAGCAAAATAAAACAACATGAATGGTCTTCTTTTCTGGCGCTGCAGTGCCAAAGTGCAGCTTTGATTTCACACTTTGGTCATATTTAACGATAGTACACCAAAGGGCTGTTTTTGAGAATTGTTCAGGCGAATTCGACCATTTAGAAGAATTTGGAGAATCTATTGTACCATCATTTATAAGACGCACCCGGCCCGATTTTCTCAATAAAGCACCACCGGCCAAAGTATGCTAAATAATTAAATCAATGTGAGTAAATTGGCATCTCGGCGTTGCTGCTTTTGAAGTTTAATAGCAAAATATAAATGATACATTAAAATTGTTTTCCCTGTCCAGGTTTTTTGGACTGAATTTGAAAAATGTCTGAAAGAAAAATGTTGTAACTGTGACAGACTCAGACTTACACCAACACTGGTATTATTGAACCATGAAAACCGCATGAAAACAGACGCTGGTTTTGATTATATTTTATTAACAGCAAAGTTTTTTGTTTACAAATGCAGAATTAAAAAAATTCGTCCCCACATGCAAATATTTTTTAAGAGAATTATATAATTTGTACCAAATTGATAAATATGCTCACAATATTCTCATGAAACAGACTCAGTTTATTATAAAATGGATTCCGTATCAACAGCTAATAACGGTTGGATAAAGACGAGTGATGTACATTATTACAATAGTCAATGTATTCCTCTGATTTTCGGGACGTGCTCTGAAAATGTACGAAGTAACTGAATATCACATGTGTGTTAAGCTCTGTCATTGCTGTGACTCAAGTTATCAGTGACAATGCTTTTGAATGTGTCATTATAAATCTGTGCTTGCCTGAATAAAAAAATTGTTGACGAAAAAAAAAATTGTTTTCCCTTTCAGGCGCTGTGGCCGACACGTTGAAGTGTAGCTTCGACACGGGGCTGTGTGGACTGGAACAGGACCACGTGCATGATGACTTTGACTGGCTGCGACAGGGCGGTCAGACTGCCACGTACTACACAGGGCCCAAGTGTGACCCACTTAACTGTGCCACAGGTAGGAGCAGCGTGTGTGTGATATATATATATATTGTCTATCTTTTCGTTTCATATGTCTGTTTTAACGCTTCTTGCGTCCTGCATGTGTGATGACTTTGTGTTTGACCGGCTGCGTCACGGTGAACAGACGGCCGGCCACGAACTGTACGGGGCCAAAGTGTGACCCACTAAACTGTGCTAAATTTTGTGTGTCGTTTGTTTGTCTGGCTGACTGACTGGCTGGCTGGGTGGTTGGCTGGCTGGCTGTTTGGTCGCCTAGCCGTCTGGCCCTAAATGTGTGTGCATGGCTGTCCATCCATCTGTCTCTTTATCAATGTACCTCCCTTTTTACAGCTTAATTTGGCGATCAGGTGCTTTTGTTTGTTTGTTTGCTTAACGCCCAGCCGACCACGAAGGGCCATATCAGGGCGGTGCTGCTTTGACATTTAACGTGCGCCACACACAAGACAGAAGTCGCAGCACAGGCTTCATGTCTCACCCAGTCACATTATTCTGACACCGGACCAACCAGTCCTAGCACTAACCCCATAATGCCAGACGCCAGGCGGAGCAGCCACTAGATTGCCAATTTTAAAGTCTTAGGTATGACCCGGCCGGGGTTCGAACCCACGACCTCCCGATCACGGGGCGGACGCCTTCCCACTAGGCCAACCGTGCCGGTGGCGATCAGGTGCACGAGATAGTTACCAACCGGGTGGGAGCCAGCCGCGGTGCTGGATTGGTTGAAAATGAGATTTGTTGTGATTTCAACCCCGCGGTTTGTTCTCTCCTGCTTGGATGGCACCCACTTTCGTGTCGTGCTCCTCCGCCCTGCTGACTTCTTGACTCTCAGTTGCCTTTGATTCTGAATACCGGTCCTACCCTGTCTAACTGTCTGTCTGTTAATTGATATGTCTGTCTAAATGTCTGTCAGTCTGTTTCTCTTCCGTTTTCAGTTGGTATGCCTCTCTCCCCCCCCCCCCCCCCCCCACCCCTATATGCGATATGTCTATATTTCGTCTTGACCAAGGCATGGGAATTGTCCGCAAAATCGCGGATTTCCGCGAAAAGAAAATTACGTTTCAGCGAAAATAAAAAATTGTCTGCGGCAAAAAAAAAGGTAAATTAAATTATATGTATACTATTGTCTCTCTATCCATTATTTGCTTACACGAGAACTATCAAAATATTGGTCTAAAATGCTCTGCCCCTGTACTCCGCTAGGGTCTAGGCGGCCCCTGGACCTCGGCCTATTATCAGAGTTTTTTTCTATTTTGGAATTCCCATGCCTGTGTCCTCTCTGTCTGTTTGTCTGTCTGTAGGTCTGTGTATTGAATCTTGAGCCTCATTGGTCTTAGTTAGGGTCTTACAAGGCTTGCCTACATACGTACTTATTTCTTTGCCAGTTACAATGGTTTTCCTTCAGTAACCTAGGTTTGTATGTTGTGTTGTTGTTGTTGTTGTTGTTGTTGTTGTTGTTGTAACATTGTAATTGTGGCGAGTGTTACTGAAATAAAGTTTTTGTGCAGGTTCCTACATATACACTGAATCGTCCCGGCCACGCATTGAAGGAGATATGGCTCGAATCCTTACTCCACTGTTACATGTAAGTACCAAAAGTATAAGCTTAGATCGTGAATGCGCGTCTGTTGATGGGAAACATTGACATTGTTTTGCTGTGCTCACCACGGTCTTAGTTTGTGAATGCGTGATAGCTTTCCTGCTTGCAGCTTGAAGCAGCGACGAAATACCGCCGTTTAAACGCCAGATTGGCCCTAAAATCAGTCATTTTCGAAGGTCTTTCGATCGGAACCATAACAACATGGCTTCTAAGTTAACATTTCCTGATTGGATTGCAAGGTGTGGGACTCTTCAAGGTGGGAAATAAATGACATCAGCAAAGAATCAAAACTAAGACTGTGGGAAAACACTCTCGTTCTTGCTTTACTGGTGACGATACCTTGTATGTGTGTACCACGAGCAGGGCGACTGGGTTTTTTTTCTGGCACATGATGGAGACACTAACCGTGAAGAGGGTGATATTACCTGCTATTCAGACTTGGTCGTGTGACAGACGTTTTCTTCCACACAAGATTACGTTGATTGTCTAACGAAGCCGTGAGGCTGAGTTAGACATCAGCTAATCGAGTGTGGAAGTAAACTCTGTCACACGACCATGTCGGAATAGCATTTATGTCTCACAGCTTCAACAGAGGAGAGAACAAACACGTTTTGCGTACTCAAGCTTGACATACCTAAACACAGGAGCAGCTATTGTGAAGAGATCTACTTTTTGACGGAAGTGAACGAACAACTATGAATGACGTCTCGGTATATGTGAATGACGTCACAGTCATCGTCACAGTCTGTATCTTTTGAAGCATCGCATTCTTCATGACGTCTTTCTGTGTCTGCATTCGCGAAATGTTTGTTCTTTTCGGGGTCTTTGTCATCTATGTTCAGAACTCTGTCCTTCTAGTTTCAGACCAACAGGCCTCCTGAGCGAGCCACTTTCCAAAGGAAGCTAAACTCGCGTATGGAAACAGAACTGTCGTCTGGGATGCCGTTTTTATATTTAGTCAAGTTTTGACTAAATATTTTAACGTAGAGGGGGGAATCGAGACGAGGGTCGTGGTGTATGTGTGTGTGTGTGTGTGTCTGTCTGTCTGTCTGTCTGTCTGTGTGTGTGTGTAGAGCGATTCAGACTAAACTACTGGACCGATCTTTATGAAATTTGACATGAGAGTTCCTGGGTATGAAATCCCCGAACGTTTTTTTCATTTTTTTGATAAATGTCTTTGATGACGTCATATCCGGCTTTTCGTGAAAGTTGAGGCGGCACTGTCACGCCCTCATTTTTCAACCAAATTGGTTGAAATTTTGGTCAAGTAATCTTCGACAAAGCCCGGACTTCGGTATTGCATTTCCGCTTGGTGGCTTAAAAATTAATTAATGACTTTGGTCATTAAAAATCTGAAAATTGTAAAAAAAAAAAAAAATTATAAAACGATCCAAATTTACGTTTATCTTATTCTCCATCATTTGCTGATTCCAAAAACATATAAATATGTTATATTCGGATTAAAAACAAGCTCTGAAAATTAAATATATAAAAATTATTATCAAAATTAAATTGTCCAAATCAATTTAAAAACACTTTCATCTTATTCCTTGTCGGTTGCTGATTCCAAAAACATATAGATATGATATGTTTGGATTAAAAACACGCTCAGAAAGTTAAAACAAAGAGAGGTACAGAAAAGCGTGCTATCCTTCTTAGCGCAACTGCTACCCCGCTCTTCTTGTCAATTTCACTGCCTTTGCCATGAGCGGTGGACTGACGATGCTACGAGTATACGGTCTTGCTGAAAAATGGCATTGCGTTCAGTTTCATTCTGTGAGTTCGACAGCTACTTGACTAAATATTGTATTTTCGCCTTACGCGACTTGTTAGTATTCTCAGCGTTGAAGAATTTGTAAAGAGAAGAAACGACAACAGCAGGAAAAATGAAAGTCGTGTGTGCCTTTTCAAGTTTTGGGGCTTTTGGATGGACGATTTCAAGAATTATTTTGATCATGCATTTATTTCTGAAAATGTTTACCTTTACATACATTCAGTCACTACCTTAAACACTTATGTTTTCAGTATTCATTTCAAGTGATCACGAACGTAGAAAAATGGGTATCAAAGTGTTGTTACATTTTGTTGTGCATTCTGAATAGTGTGCCAACAGGCTTGGTCAGTCAACCACGTTTTATCTGTGTACTTCGTGTTTGACGGAAAAAGAATAACACCAACCCCGTTCTCCTGTATATCAATCAATCAATCAGTCAATATGAGGCTTATATCGCGCGTATTCCGTGGGTACAGTTCTAAGCGCAGGGATTTATTTTTTATTTTATTTTTTATTTTTATGCAATTTATATCGCGCACATATTCAAGGCGCAGGGATTTATTCATGCCGTGTGGGATGGAATTTTTTTTACACAATACATCACGCATTCACATCGGCCAGCAGATCGCAGCCATTTCGGCGCATATCCTACTTTTCACGGCCTATTATTCCAAGTCACACGGGTATTTTGGTGGACATTTTTATCTATGCCTATACAATTTTGCCAGGAAAGACCCTTTTGTCAATCGTGGGATCTTTAACGTGCACACCCCAATGTAGTGTACACGAAAGGACCTCGGTTTTTCGTCTCATCCGAAAGACTAGCACTTGAACTCACCACCTAGGTTAGGAAAGGGGGGAGAAAATTGCTAACGCCCTGACCCAGGGTCGAACTCGCAACCTCTCGCTTCCGAGTACAAGTGCGTTACCACTCGGCCATACCACTCGGCCACCCAGTATATAACTGAAAGCCACATTTTCTTCTTCATTCAATTTCTGTTTTCAAAAGCTTCGTCAACTTTCCACTTACACGACAAGCTCCCTTTACCAAGCTTCAATTAAGAACCCTGAATACGAAAGGTCAAAACAAAACCATAGGTACTACTTTCACTATCGTCGTCTGCAACGAAAACCGAAAATGGTGAAACGCTTTGCTACGTACACAGTGGACGAAATTTCAGAGAAAAGATCGAACCTTACACCTGTGACTAGGAAAAGTTGCACAGACAGTTCCGTGCGGATCTCACCACGTATCAACGTAGGCTACATCCGATGCTCAGGACCTACAGATAGGTGACGCTTTGGCGATTGAGGCTTCGTCTTCAGCTCTAACACGCACGCAGACAGTCAGGCAGGTCTAATCTGCACCAGTGGTGTTGGAAGGTTTTGATTTAGAAACACTCGAATGTTAACTTACTTTGACGAGATAAACGAACCAAAAGTCAAAAGTGTGCCCCAAATTCGGAAAATATTCTTTCAAAACGGCACTGTAAAAACCATCAAATTCACTGTGAGAAAATAAACAATACAAACACAACCAGTTCCCCTGTGGAACATTTCGGGTGGACTTTCCCACGACCTGACCTACAAAAATCCTCCGTGTTCGTTCGCGCTTTGCATTCAATCTGTGTTAGTGCGCGCATAGACCAGAATCTAGGTTCCTGGTGCGCGTGTGTGTTTGTGTGTTTAGCTTTCGTTAGTATGTGCTGTTTAGTTCAAAATAAGTTTATCTTTTTTTCATTGAAAGATTCAGAAACGTTGGTTGATACTTTGTTGAATGCATTCAACCAGAAAAGACACGAAACGCATTGAATCTATTTTCTGCGCGCATGCGCGTGTAGGGTATGTGTAAAAGGGCAATTGTGTTTTTCAGTCTTGTTTTGTGCCTGTTATTTCGTCCCCAAAAACTCATTTCTGTCTTTCTATGCCTATGCTGTGAGACATAATCGCTATTACGAGTTAGTCGTGTGACAGAGAGTTTTCTTGCACACTCGACTGCTGCTGTCTCACTTCGACGTAAGTGCTATTAATTTTTCACAAGGTATCTGCTAATCTTTGAGGCAATATTACTTTTAACAACAACAACAACAACAACAACAACAACAACAACAACAACAACAACAAACTGCCAGAGCACACAAGTATTTTTCAGTCTTGAGAGAGCACGGCTAACCACAACCAGTCGCGCTGCACTGAGCTACTAAGACAGCGAATGCTTTGACCCAGTTTGAACACTGCCTGAGATTAAAACAAGTCGCGTAAGGCGAAAATACAACATTTAGTCAAGCTGTCGAACTCACAGATTGAAACTGAACGCAATGCAATTTTTCAGCAAGACCGTATACTCGTAGCATCGTCAGTCCACCGCTCGTGGCAAAGGCAGTGAAATTGACAAGAAGAGCGGGGTAGTAGTTGCGCTGAGAAGGATAGCACGCTTTTCTGTACCTCTCTTCGTTTGAACTTTCTGAGCGTGTTTTTAATCCAAACATATCATATCTATATATGTTTTTGGAATCAGGAACCGACAAGGAATAAGATGAAAGTGTTTTTAAATTGATTTCGAAAATTTAATTTTGATCATAAATTTTATATTTTTAATTTTCAGAGCTTGTTTTTAATCCAAATATAACATATTTATATGTTTTTGGAATCAGAAAAAGATGAAGAATAAGATAAACGTAAATTTGGATCGTTTTATAAAAAAAAATTTTTTTTACAATTTTCAGATTTTTAATGACCAAAGTCATTAATTAATTTTTAAGCCACCAAGCTGAAATGCAATACCGAAGTCCGGCCTTCGTCGAAGATTGCTTGGCCAAAATTTCAATCAATTTGATTGAAAAATGAGGGTGTGACAGTGCCGCCTCAACTTTTACAAAAAGCCGGATATGACGTCATCAAAGGTATTTATCGAAAAAAAGAAAAAACCGTCCGGGGATATCATTCCCAGGAAGTCTCATGTAAAATTTCATAAAGATCGGTCCAGTAGCTTGGTCTGAATCGCTCTACACACACACACGCACAAACATACACACACACACACACACACACACACACACACACACACCACGACCCTCGTCTCGATTCCCCCTCTATGTTAAAACATTTAGTCAAAACTTGACTAAATGTAAAAAGAAAGAAAAATCTGTACACTACACCGGCTGACACGTGGGGGGCGATCGAGGTCACTGGGCCCTGTTATGTTATGTCGATATTCGGCGTTTTGCACGAGAAACAAAATGGCTGTCCAGTTAACGCTCGTTTTCATATGATAACACGCTGTGTTCCACGTGCAGGGTGACGGGGGCCGCTGTCTGCTGTTTTTCTGGCACATGATGGGCAACACGATGGGGAATCTGACGGTCAAGTTGGTGTTACTGGACGGCTCGGAGCGCCCTCTGTGGTACCGGTCAGGGGACCAAGGCAACGACTGGCACTATGAGAAACTGGACATTGTCCAGCCGCCCAGATACTACAAGGTCAGTGATGCTTTTGCATGAGTATTGTCTGATTTTGAAGCAGTTTTCTAAAACTGATAATCAATACACATTCTGATAACACGACATGGCGAACAAGTGATAACTTTAACCCTTTTCTTTCAAAATATTTCATAATAGTTTATACAAATAAAATGAAGAGAGAGAGAGAGAGAGAGAGAGAGAGAGAGAGAGAGAGAGAGAGAGAGAGAGAGAGAGAGAGAGAGAGAGAACTCGAACTCGAAAACTTTATTACCGAGGGATGATAGCATTAGGTCCATATGGTCCTAATGCTATGAGAGATAGAGAGAGAGAGAGAGAGAGAGAGAGAGAGAGAGAGAGAGAGAGAGAGAGAGAGAGAGAGAGAGAGAGAGAGAGAGAGAATGCGTTGCAACATCTATTGCAGTCACTGTTAATATAATATCAGCCGAAGCGATCAGTTGACATAACATAATCTTGTACAACAGAAAATATTTTCGTGTTCAAAAATATAGTTAAATCAGTATTTCCAAACAAGAGTGTTTTGCAGTCCAGAACGTGCGTTGGCAGACTATAGAATAAAATGGTTCTATGTTCTTTAAATTTTGGACAATGTAACAAAAAATGTTCAGCATCTTCCGGGCATACTCCACACGTGCATTCTAAATTATCAGAGAGGTGTCGGTTAACAAGGTCTTGTTGCAAATCGCTCATATTTAATCTCAACCTGCTGTGAAATACCTGTGCCAGGCGGTTTTGTAATACTGTGGAACAACAACATCTCCATCGGTCAAATATCTTTTAAATTCATCAACTGACTGCGTTTGTCGTATATTTTCTGAAAGATTATTCCACAAAGCTGTCGTTGAAGGAAAAAAATGAAGATTTACATAACTCACTTCTGCATAACGGAACCTTACGTTCAAGAGGGCGTCGTCTGTGGTATGGATTTACATCGGAAACCAGGACCGGCAGTTTGGAATATAAATATTCTGGTGTTAAACGATTTACAATTTTATGATACAGCAAGAGTTTATGACGACGTCGCCTTTCTTTCAGGGGCACAAAACCCGATTCATTATACAATTTTTGGTGGTTTGTACCACGAACTGCACCTACAATAATTCGGATTGCATCGAGATGCAAGGTCTCCAACTCGTCTGCTAAACACTTCGTACAGTTATCCCAAATAACGTCCGCGTAATCAAACAATGGTAATATAAAGGATTTGTATATAACTTCTTCTTCTTCTTCTTCTTCTTCTTCTTCTTCGTTCATGGGCTGAAACTCCCACGTTCACTTATGCTTTTGCACGAGTGGACTTTTACGTGGAAGACCGTTTTTACCCCGCCATTCAGGCAGCAATACGCCGCTTTCGGGTGATTTGAAGCAGTATTCTCTGTTCATTATTTACAATGCCAACGAATATTGTGTGCAAAAAAATGAGTTTAACAAGTTAAAGCTCATGCGCTTGTCATTTTGTTGTATTACCCAATATTGACGGACTGTGTGATGATATCTTCTGCTATGGTCTGTTGAGACAGTGATATCAAAATCGAGACAGGAGGTCGAGATTTTGATATCACTGTCGAAACAGACCAATAGCAGAAGATATCATCACACAGTCAGTCAATGTTAGATATATTGCTAATTCTCTGGACATTTTGTATTTACTGTAAAGAAATTACAAAAGTATTTGTCTCAGTTTTGGCTGTTCCATATCCCTCCCTCTGATTATTATTTCTTTTTGTTCACTCTTTTCTTGTACTTTTCAGTATTTCAAAATGTCTTTTCTTTCAAAAAGTCTTTAGTCACTTGCTCAACTAAATTCTGGAATCACTACATTTTCATATATATTTGTTTGTTTTTAAATGTAGGTGTTTTTGTTTTTGAAGTGGGGAAGCAATAAAGATGTCGTCGATATCAAAACTGATATCGACGGAAATGTCGTCGATATCACTTTTGCACTGAGCTCAGTTTTGCCCAATTGACCAATGGAAATCCACGTAACATATGAAATAGCAATATTCTGTTCTATTTGTGTGGTTTCAAATGATGGGAGGGTTAATTATAGTATGTTGAATACAGAGATGTCGGTACAAAATAAATATGTCTCTCTGTCTCAGCCTATCTTTCTCTCTCTCCCTCTATCTCTCTGTCTGTCTCTCTCTAATTCTAATTCATATATCTAATTCAAAAGTTAAAACGGATTTTTTTGCAGAT